>NW_017537245.1:0-42206 GCF_001853355.1 Bactrocera latifrons | reverse complement strand
TATAAAATTTGTAGAACAAACGCCATTTTTAGTAGCCAATCAATAATAGCTTGCTGGATTTGCAAGCCAAAGCAGTCACGTCTTCGTGATCAACTGATTGTCTGCAGCGCAGATTTGGATACCAATGAGTATTATGAATTTTATGTAAAAATTATATTGTATAGTGACAATGTCTGTGAAATGAAAAATAGAAGAGACTTAAAGGTATTAATATGCGTTAATGTAAAATACCACGAAAAATAAAAATTCATCCCTTCTTTTTTATTTTTATTTTTTTTTGATTTTTTAATTAAATTCATCAGTTATATTATATATACTTTTTTCTATATTTTGAGTTTTTGTCATAATAATTTATAATAATTTATTTTATGTTTGTACTTTCTAAATTTTATTAGATAAAATTTGTGAAGCTTATTTTTACCTATATTTTACGTATATTACCATGATTTGAGCACAAGCGGGGTGGCAGTTACCCTAACAGGACCTTTCTCTCCCTCTAGGTGGTATGTGAAATTTTACCGAAAAATTACATAATTCCCTACAAAGCAGGCAATTAAAATGGGCAAACATGTCAACAATCGGCACTTGACGCAAACGTGACATGAAACCCTCAAAACGCACACAAACACACATAAGTACTTATGCACTTGTGCAAACTAATACTCGAGTGGAGGTGTGTGTGTGTGTGTGTGTGTGTATGCAAGTGTGACTAATAAAAATGACCTGTGCGCGCTGTCACCCGAAATGAACATGCAAGTGTTAATGCTGTGACACATATTTATTTTAATTGTAGGCTTTTCTTGTCACCATTGTCAGTCGAGTGAGTGATTGCGTGGCACAAATGACTGACTGAGTGGTGTGTACTGCTGCACAAGTGACATGCTTCAGCATGTGTGAGTGACAATGCGTTGAGCAAATGCGGTGGAACAGTGCCACCAAAAACAAAAAAAAAGGAAAATTAATTTAATAAATTTCTGAAAATAGTAAACTGACAACGCAAACACACACGCACATTGATTTCATGCAACTCTGCACCTGTATGTGCGATTATGCATGCAAGGCTGCCACTGTTGATCGTTTGTCGTTTGTCAGGGCGTATGCGCAATTAAATGCCGCTTTAATGACAGTTTCTGTTATCAAAAGGAAAATGCACCTGTGTCGTTAATTATTTAAGTGGCTGCAAACAAAGTATGACTTTCATTAATATTTACTGTATATTATATAACGGTGAATAAGATTTTACAAGCAAAATGATAATTATGATTTGAAATTATTGGCGAGGAGAGTTTGAAAGGAGACTGGTAAAAAATATAAAATATTCTCACAAGCTTTGGGGAAAGAGAAAGTTTTTAATTTCTTGGATGGGTAGTGGATTTTGTGATATTATTATATTGTTGGAAATAATGACCAGATACCCAAAAGGGTCTGCAGATGAACTAGCTTAATGCTATCAACAGGGAGAACAAACTCCCATCACCTGACTTTGAGCACACATCGAGTGAGCACAAAGCTAGTATTTCTGCGCTGCTATCAGAGTGAATCCCCACTTGTGTGAAAGACGCTGCACGTCGGACCCATTCAACTACTTATACCTAATGCCAGCTATCTCTTCTTGAAAAATACTGCATTGATGTGATATTGATTGAGCATAAAACTGCTGCTTCAACCTCCCCTCTAACCTTGGACTTATCCGTCAAAAAGCTTACTGTACCTCTTCTCCAACGATATCGCCCATCCATATATTATCTGTCGGTATGAGAACAGAGCAAAAGTCAAACCCTAGTAGATTTGGCGACATAGTGATCTAAGCTTTCGGGTGTGCAGTGTAAGAGGGAGATATTTTTATATTTTACGCTCCACCAGTAAATCTTTCTATCAAAGAGATATTCATGTATGCAGTATATCTGAAAGAAATAGCAATTTTTTGACAGTTTCCAGATATCAAAACTATAATATAGTTTATGTTATATGCGTTTCGAAATTGCCTGACATCAGTTCGAACGTTTACATTATTTTCGTTGGGCATACTAGATCAACGTCGGAGACTCTATAAAACATATACAAATACAATATATTATATATTAAGAATCGACTTAGGTATCGACCCGATTTTATCTATTTCTGCCTACACCATATACTAAAAAATGTATTCTATGTTTCACTAAGGCACCTCACATATAATTACTACTACCAAGAAAGATTCTCTGTGAATCTCAATTATATAATATGTCTCAGTAATATTTTCGATAAAAAGTCAACATTAGGTACTAGAGTCATATCTTCGGCATGCAGGGTCTTGAACAATTTTGGTTATATTTGCACAATTTTTGGCCATAAGGTGGCACATTCCAAAGGAATTATCCCTGCTGAGTTTCATTGATTATTTCTTCAATTTTATTTATTTTTTAAGATAACTTCCGAGTCAACAAATTTGCTTTCCTCTTACCTTCAACTTTAAATTAATAACATTTCATTACAATATGAGAAAAATATACCCGCAGCAGCTTTAATCTCGTATTTAAATAGCTTTCGCGCTTCATTGCCGTTTTAAGTCTTCGCCCCTTTCATTAGAGAATTTCAAAAATTTATTTTTCCAAATCAACCATATCAAAAATTTAAGCAAAATTCATAAATACTCTTGCTCTTGCATGATACCGAAAATTCCATTCTCTGAATTCAACAGAATTCACCAAGGCGGCTGCTTTCGTAATTATTTAATGAAAATTATTGGAAAGCAAATAAATACTGCGAATTTTTCACTCAAAATGCAATTGAATGCAATGGCCTCCATTCATCAAGCAATATTCTCCTGGGTGGTACAAACAAAGGTTCAAATGACTTTTCATGTCCTTCATTTCATGCTTTGCCAATCTGCCGCTACTTCCACTTCCCCTCCACTGCCACTGCCACAAACGAGCAGTCAAATGGCTAAAGACACCAACGAGTGGCACGAATAAAATAATCAATAAGCTGACCCTTGGAAGTAATTTTCAATCACCAGCGTACTGCTTATGAGCACTCACATTACAGCTATATCTCTAATACATACATACACGTATGTATGTGTGAGTGCCGGTACAAACACTCAGACCTCCAGCAGTTGGCTGGCAATACTGATTGATTTGGTTTGTGCAGATGTCTGTCTGCTTTCATTGAACTATACTGCAGTCTATTCTTTGCACTCACACTGGCATGTATGTATAGATATGTGTATATGTGTGCATGTGTATATGTGTATGCGTGTATGTCTGCACTCGCTTTCGTTGCTAATTTTCGTCTGTGGCGTCGCGTCGCTGACTGCATTTTATTTGCTCATATAAACTGTTTTTGCTTCGTTTTGGGAAATTAGCGCATTGACTGCGTTTAAATTATCAGATTGCTTCAATCTATTGATTACCTGTCGCCTACCGCCGATGGCAATTGGTAATTTAAGTAATTGCTTTATGTATAATATATATTATATGAATACCCACACATTCACAAAAATACATATGTGTGATTCGAGTATGTGCACGTAGATATATATGTAATTATTGCTGAGATTTGCTGGTAACAGTGGTCATTAACATTTGTCGCCTGCATGTTAATGAGCATTTGATTAAATTGCTTTGTGGCAACTTCGTAAAAACACACCATAACAATCAATTTATATATTGGAAGAAATTTGCAATGAAGGTTAACGCGAGGAAGGCAGGGTTGAACAGTGCACTGTAATCTCCAAAAATTATTTTCCAGATCGAAGCATCATAGCATATAGCTGTAATACAAACTGAACGATGTGAATCAAGTTCTTATAAAGATTTTTTTCTCCTTTTAAGGATATTATAACGGATGCTCCAAGTCGAGCCTTTTTTTGACAGAGTCTTGTCAATCATAGCATCAATAGCATCACATTCTTGTCAAGTATTGTTTGGCGTTGCATCATGGAAAGCGTGCAAAGAGTACAGCTTTTGCAAGAACTGAAGCCGCTCGACCTTCCGAAGCGACATCGCTTCCGACATGGGCTCTTGAAACGTCCTAAGAAGGTCCAACGTTTTCAAACCAATTGTATCATTCGCCAGTTTCCAAAAGCATGCGAACGAGTATTTTAACTCGCTGGCCAGTATGGCCGCCAGTATGCCGGTGCAAGCGTCTACGTCTGCATAAGGCTTTCCTTTCATGGGCAAATGCATTTTTCCAAAAAGGAACAAGTCACACGGTGAATTATCAGGCGAATATGGGGAGTGGTCAATAGTTAAAATGTGATGATTGGTCAAATAATCGTCCTTCGAATGTTGTATTCTGAGCCATTTGTGATCGTCACTCAATTTGAGCGGAACAAATCGTGCCCACACCTTTCGTAAGCCCAAATGTTCGGTCAAATGCGATAAATCGATGTTTTGGAGAAGCTCATTTCCATGAATTTAGATGATGATTTCGGCTGGTTTTTGATGAACTCATGCACAGCTTCGATGAAATTTCCGGGGATCACGGATTTTGATTGGCCCACATGTTGATCGTCATTTATGTCCTCACGACCACTTTGAAAGCATTGAAACGCCTCGTGAGCTCTGCTAAGTGATAGGCAATCATCGCCATGAACTTGTTT
Organism: Bactrocera latifrons; assembly: GCF_001853355.1. Lineage (NCBI taxonomy): Eukaryota > Metazoa > Arthropoda > Insecta > Diptera > Tephritidae > Bactrocera > Bactrocera latifrons. Next base: position 37,618 of record NW_017537245.1, on the reverse strand, counting down.
CATCAATTGAAACGTTTCGGTAAAAGTTGTACCAATTTTAAAACAAAACTTAATGTTGGCTCTTTGTTCGAAGCACATTTTCGCACCAATAATACAGACATGCTGACACTTAAAAGGCAATAACTTCACATCCAATTAATGAGATGTCATGAAACTCTCACTCGACAATCGATAAAGATAGCGGATTCAAACGCACAAGTCTCTCTAGCACCCTGTGTATTTAGATATAACATGATATATATGCGTATGTGTATGTGTATGCATAAAAAGCCTTTCAATACTTTAAACTTCACCACTGGATTTTAACAAAAAGTTAAGACAAATATCACGATGTCGAGGTCATTTCCAATAAAACAAAGCTTAAACAACCTAAATAATTACTCCCATTAATAAACCGCTCCATGTCTCTCTGTAGCAATAAAAGGCATTAATAACATTTTTGCGGAGAGAAAGCGATTTTATTACACATGTGGTGATTATCTAAATTTATTTGTTCTTTGCAGCAAACTCCATAGGATTGCACAATAAGCAAGCAACCAAACATCAAGCTCCTCAATAAATCCCGGCACAGTATCTGCCATATCGAGATGAGTTAATTGAATTTGTCAATATGTTGACCACAAGCCCATTAAAGTCACATACATTCGTTTATGACCCACATGACCTACAATGCGTCTACTCAAACGTTTATAACTCAATTTCTCGTCTTACACACACACACACACACACACACGTGCCAAGTGATGTGGGGCAAACTAAGCAAAGCGATGCATGGAAGAAATGAAAAAGCAACACGCATAGATAAAGCGAAGGTATCAAGTCGAGCATTTAATTCAAAAATATTGAAGTGCAGAATGTATGAAGAGCACCCAATAAAACGGTTATTCGATATAATAACAACAAAAACGAAAAAGCAAAAAGCAAAAGTAAAAGCGCACACATAAGCGCATTTGCGAATGCTCACTTATATGAACGAGTAGATACGTATGTGCGTACACACATTTGGGGAGCAGAATCCAATAGAAAAAGCATGCAACACACCCACACATACAGCCATAGCGGTATTTGCAGTCAAAAGTAATATTTATGAATAACGACTATCGAAGAGCCGCAAGTGGACACGGGATCCTCTGTGCTCCAGCGATATGTTATGTAATACAACTGCGCTTATGCATTTATGTGTTTATGTTTGAATGCTGCTGTTCGAAACTAAACTGAAATTGCTGGCAACGTTCTGCTCACATCTAAGAATTTCGAAAATACGAATATTTATTTAAGCACACAATGAAAATTCGAGAAAGCAAGTTAAACACATTTTCGCCTTGTACAGTGTTGCGTAAAACATTTCTGGCATTTCTAATATTGGACAGATAATTATAGATATAATTTTTATACTTAACTTACTGATGAGGAACAATTCTAAATAAGAAATTAACACGAATTCGGTGAAATAACAAAGTTTAAAAAGGACTTTAACATTTTTTTCGCTATCGAAAACGTGTTGTGCCAAATATTTTTGAAATGCTTGATAACTTCACGTCAATAACAAGTTTTGAGCTTTCTGAGTATCTTTGTGAGGTAGTCCCACTCAGAAAATGAACAGCACTTTCATAAAAAAAATTCATCATTCACCTTTTCTGGAACATATAAAAAGTCATCGATTTAACTTAACTTAGGTTTAAAATTTTAAACACGTCACAGTACTGAATTTTTTAAGAAAAAAATCTACTTAATATTGCTATATTTATAAATAATTTAATATCTCATTATTATTTTTTTTTTTTTTGAATGGTTAAGCCAGTCCAGCGTTGGCCCTGCATCGGGCAATATGTTATGTAAAGAGTTATCCAGCCAACGCGGCCGAATTTCTTTGTTAAAAGTGTATGTTTGTAAATTCTAATAAAATGTTTAAAAAAGTGTGTTTTTTTTTACCATATGAAACCCATATAACTCTTTAACCTACATATGACTTGATATTAAATTACGAAGCCTTTCATTTATTCGTTCCATGATTTTTTTTTTTTTTCAGATTTGATCATTTCTATAAGAAACCCATGCAGAATAGTACTGTTAATCTAAGATATAACATTCTCCACATTTCTGGTAACTTGTGGATTCCATCCCAAAAACTCCGTCGGATTGGCGGCCAAGAACAGACAAACCAATTTTGACCTGGTTTGAGGTCAACTGTATTCCAAAATGGCGATCTGGATCGAACGCAATAAATAACTACCAGAAGAGTCAAAAAGCCTGTGCTAAAAGGCAGAAGAAACTAAAGTTTCCAACACCTGATTTCTAGATATTTTTGAGCTGGTCTTGCAACATATGCCCGTGTACTATCTTAATGAAAATTGATAGCAAATTTCGGGCGATCATTTGAAGCGTTGTTGGCTAAAGCGTTTCTTGTTATTTGCTTCTTCTAGTTTTAGTAGAGTACTGCTTGGGTACTCCGATAAACTCAGTGTGTGTTTTCTGTGTGTTTAGAAGTAAACTTCATTGAGTATAACTACTATTTAACCATCTTTAAAGTTCGTCGGCAAAGCCCCAATCATAACTTTTAAACCAAACAAACATTCACCATAAATGTCTTCCAAACGAGATCAACTCTCATAAAAATGCTTTTTCAGTTCAACATTACGACGACGAGGTCATGTGTAGAAGGTCACCCAATTGAGGCAAGTTCTTTGAACACTATTCACTAGCCAGTGGCCAGTCACTTTGCCTTCACATATGGCTCAAGCACCTTATGACTTCCGGTCGTAGACTGAGCATCTCTGTGCAGCCAATAAACATCTGTATTAAGGTGAACTAATGCAGAAAGGCAAACTATATCTCCACAGGGCTGTGCGCTTGGTTTTGAACCCGTCAATATTGAAAGGAATTACACCATTACTGAAAAGGATGCAGAGTTTGGAAAATTGGTGCAAGGGCATTATTCAATAAAAATTAATTTTTCTCAAAGTGGGGTACTTGTAAACAGAAAATGCAACCAAAAACATGAGCAGGAAATTGTTCATAAAAAAACATTGCAAAATTAACAAAAAATTTTACGCTGTTTATATAATAATATTATTGTGTGGTCAATAGTTTAGATGAAAACGTACGATAGTCCCCAAATAATATCCTTACTCGAAACGAAAAATATTGTTTTCCCTATTCTACAAACTTAAGAAAGGATTCTCTATACTAAAGTAACCCTATGTCATATTTAAACTACTAAATTCATTTTCTAAAAAAATTATATCGCAATTTAAACATTTTACAGCATGTTCTAGGTATAGTTCTCCATATAAGGATCAACCAGCTTTTTGAGCTGATCAAAAGTTGTATTTAAACAAACTAAAATCAACCAAATATTTATGTCAAATTTAATGTTTCTTTAAATACAGATATTATGTCGCTTTTTGAATTCTTTCCACAACAGGTCACTTTATACGCAGTTGAGAATATGCTTACGTTTCAACCACGGGGCAGGTCTGAATGCAGCCATAGACATTGGAGATCGCATGTGGGTTGACAAATTTCTTTTCAAGAATTTTACTGCATAGATGTCTTAATATACGCTAAATATCATTTCTTTAGGCTTTCATATTAGGTTTTACCCTTAATAACATACAATCGCGTTTTGCGGGTGCGTATGAGTAACATCCTCAAAGCTAACTTGCACGCTATATTGAAAAATTGCATACATCACAAGCAGTTCTTTTCTATGGTACGTTTCCAAGTACGAAGAAATAATATACTTATTTTACTTATTTCGCACAAAAGCTTTAACTTTAAGAAGACACACTAAACTGCTGAGCATTACGCAGCACTGTACTCGCCAGTGTTGCTGTGTGCTAATAGTCTACATGTGGATGACAACCGCAAAACATTCGACCATTTTACGAAAGTAAAAGTCGTCTCAAGCACAGCTACAACGAAATTTATTAGTAAGATTATAAATATCTCGAACTTTATGTGTACAATAGAGTAGCAGCGCTGACCACCAGCTTTCAAAATAATACCACTTGAAATTGCAACAAATCCTTTTGTGAAAAGCACAATACACAAGCACTTGTACACGTGCACAACCACACACATACATGCATATATATATACAAGCACACACACACATATATGTATGCGATAAAGTTTGGAGCGCTACTTGAGCACATGCTTACACAGTAATATATAAATAAGTACGAGATCGTGGGTGTGGGTGTGTAAGTAGCAGCTCGAAAACATTGCGGTCGCCCGTGGACCACAAGCGCTGCGCTACCCACTCAAATAGCACTCATACGCCTAGTGGACCCACAATCTATTATGCTCGCAAAGCCTAAGAAGTATATGTAAGCGCTTAGCGGCACTCGTATAAATATGAGAGTTTATACGCAATACACTCATACATGCAAACAAATCGTAGGCCGGCAGTGGCGCAAAAACATGAGCTTTCGGGCACACACACACATGTGCAGATCTATGTATATATCATATGTGTAGTTTGTGTATGTTTTTGTGCTCAATGGCAATATGGCTGGCAAAAATGTCATTGTGTGTCGCCGATAAAGATTAAAGGAAACTCTCATAAAAACTCAGTTATATCATAATATTCATGGCACACAAGCCGAACAAGTGAAAAGTGTTGGTTGTTTGCGTAGAAAGCCCTAGCAAATTTGTTGCAGTCGAGTTAAGTGAAATATACCGAGCTTACTAGCTATCGGTCGCCGCTTGCTTCGCCATATAAACTCACCAGGCAGGCAGTAGCAGCTTCGCTTTTTACTCGCTTTTCTAGTTGTTTATACCTTTTGGTTTATAGAATCAAGTAAGCTATCACTTGCTTGTGTATTTACGACAATATCACAGACCTATCAGCAGAAACTGGTCATTGCTGACTAAATGAAACAGGGCTTTAAATTCCCTCCTTAAATTTAAAAATTAATTATGATGTAATAAAACAGTTTTCCATTTCGTTTTATATAAGCTACCTAAATAAGTTATGTTACGTATACGCCCTGGTATAACTGTTGCCTATAATGCGCTTATTACGCTAATTTGTTAGTTTAAGTTAGATTATCCCAGCTGGCTATCAACTTCAGATAGCAGCTGCAGTCTCAGCTTCATTGGAGCTGAAGTTTACGTCGTGCAGGACCTAACATTAATAAAGACTGGATATTTTTGATGATCCATCCAGTCCCATGCGAAACTCTTAGATATTTAAATAGATTGTTCTACATAAAATGGCACAGAAGCTATAGAAATGTGTCAGCGTGGATTTTATGCCTGCTTCGCAGCACTTTTTACTTGGATTCGATTCCATACTGCAGTCTTTTCGCGACCATGTGAGTAAAAAGTAGCGCGTTTTCCTTTCGTTCCCTTGCACATGATCTTGGCGAACCAGATCAGTCTGTCAGCCCTTTGGGAAACTTCACTGTGACGCTTCTAGCAATTTCCTATCGAACCTAGAACTCACTACATCGGCCATCATTTTGATCCGTGATCTATTGGAGTTGCTCTTAAAGCCACCGTTAAGCAAAGCGGGCAAGCCGATTTACTGGCTCCAATGCTTTTCTGTGTGACATTTTGCCGGCTTAGCAGTAATGCATGATGACCGCTGATAGGCTCCATGTTGACCCAAGCATATTTTTACATGCGTAAGGAGTACCACAGTCATTTATAACCCTCTCTTCCATATCGAGTTTTTATGCCATTTTGCTGTTCAAAATTACTTGATGTGATCATTAATTATTAGCTTTGCCCTACTAATCCTCGCGGGATTTCATAACGGGACTTTGTTCCTCCTTGTAAAGGACACCAAATCGCAATGTCGTCAGCATAGGCTATCAGTTTAACTGCTCCTCCTTCAAATTTTTCCAGAAAATCAACTGGTACAAGTGAGCATATGAGTGGCGACAATATATCCCTGATAAGTTCTTGTGTGGCTTCGTTTTTTCTGCATTAATTACTAATTAGAGTTTTTATACATATTATAATGTCGGGCTCCATGTAGAATGCTTCCATATTATTAACGATTGTGCCATTGCAGACAATATTGAATACTTCGCCTATGCGTGGTAAAAAAGACAACAACATCATCCTTATGCTCGAGATCAGTCTTTGCGCATCTAACCTTCGTACAGGCGTGTTGTGTTTTCAATAGGTTAGACGATGGAATCTTGTTCTTAATGTCTAGAATCCTTTTGAGTGGCATAGACGATGGCAACATTTGACGAGTCGGTCTAACAAGTTTCCGAAAGAAAGGTACTGCGCAAGATTTATGGTCATTTGTGGATTGGCTAATACCGCAGTCCATTAAACGATGATTCTGGCTAAGTCATGCCGTTCGAATGAATGGAAACACTCCAGCTCTGAAAGTATTCGACGCAGTAACTGCTAGAAGAAGCAAAGGAAGTGGAAAACCTCCACTCCATTGGAAATGCCAGGTGAAGAAAAACCTGGCTAAACTTGGTATCTCCAATGAAGGCAAAATAGGCGAAAAGATAGAACGACTATCGCGCTATTATAAATTCGGCTGTAAACGCGTAAGCGGTGTCTACGCCAATTAAGAAGAATAAGGAGTTTTTTCTAAATTTTGCACACATTTTTGAAACATCATTATATAGTATAGTATAGTAGATGTTTTAAATTTAACTAAAAACTGTTTATTTTTGTTTAAAGTCTGTCAAATCTTCGAATTATAATTTATTCCTTTTTCTCCTCACAATTACGAGACTTATCCATGTGCTAATAAAATATTATTGGCTTTTTGATTTCAGCTGAACCAGCAATTAATTATGCCGTCCGCAGTACGAACACTTTTTAAGAGGCATCAAGAGAGATGAGATAACAAAGGCTAAGTTTTCGAAATCTTCAAATAAAAGTTTTACAAAAATCATTATACATACTATAGGTATATATGGTAGTTATAAAACCGTAACAATATGTTGCGTGTGGTGAGGAATATATTAATTTTATGCCTCAACTTCTTATATCGATTTTATCAAGTAGATTAAAAATGAGAGATCTTAATTCAGTAGGATATAGCACATTGTTCTAACATATGAGTCTTAATATTTATTTTCCTAACGAGCAACTGGTTAGGAGAAAATTCTAATTATTCCAACTAGATATTGCTTTGACATGATCGAAATCTAAGCTATTGTTATTTGTAGTACTCGTAACTCTTGCTTTCTGTACTTGAATTTTCCGCGTTCCTAATTAGGTTGTATTACTTCGTAAGATTCCTGATGCTAAGTGTTTATATATACACAATGGTATGTACAAGGTGTGTCGCAAAAGCGATCACACTTTCTTTTCCAACAAGCTGTGTTATATACTGAAAACTTGTCTATGTGCCTACCAAAAGTTGCATTAAGTCTAACGGATTCTACTTTAAATGAAAATTTTGAACAAATAACTTTCAAAGATATTTTAATGTTGTATTTTTTACAAAAAGTTTGGTTATATTCAGAATACGTCCACATCTATAGGCCTACAGATCAAAGCAAAGGATTTTTACTTTCATAGCGGTAGTTATCGCCTTATAATTTTCTCATTTAAACTTTTATTAAATTATTGGACGGCCTTTGCGTTAACATCAACATCTTCCAACTGAGGCACGGAAAATAATTAATAGAACTTTCACCATCGACTGTAAAATTTCAGCTCATAGATTATAAATGGAGCAATTATTCTCTATGTGTATAGAGCATATCAAACAATGACTTTTTGCTGAGTCAAGCATCCATTCCAACATCCTCTGCTAACCAGGATCCTTCTGCAAAATCTTCCTTGAGATGAATTAGCATAGCTCCAATAATTGCACGTAATGTTGAATGGACTCATATGGATCTTAATCGGTACTCTACGCGCAGCAGCAACAGTTTTTTCGATTTCTCTTCTGTGAGTCTGGAACCGACGAAGCACAAAACAGAATTTTACTCGTATGCACCAGGAAGGTGTACTAGGGAAGTGCGAGATTACTTCACAGCCGCAGCAATGATGAGCCGTAATATTGAATGCAGCACCAATATGAATACAGGCAATGGATATAAAAGCATATTCTAAACAAATCATTGCAATGCTTGAGCTTTCTCGTGTAATAAGTGCTTTCTGGACTCTATCAACCGACGCTGCTGAAGTACTAGTCAGTATGCCGTCCATTGAGGCAAATGACATGGGGACTTGGATTTCCATCTTACCCAAATACTTAAAGGACATAGTTGCTTTGTGCTTCAAATGCCGCACTCCGGCTTTCGATTCTTCGCTCTAGTATAAAAACAGTTTTTCCTATACGTCCTCTTCTCCAGCGTCTCCGCAAATGCACATAACCCACTACAATAAGTGTCGTGAGAAACCAATCCATGATTCCTCAAATTATTGACCCTGCTGGGCGATTATGTCGATGGATTATATGGATGGATGGAGTTTAAATCAAGTATAACTTTTTTTTTTTTTTTTTTTTTTATTTTTTTTTTTTTTTTTTTTTTTTTTTTTTTTTTTTTTTTTTTTTTTTTTTTTTTTTTTTTTGAAGATCACACGTCTACCATTTTTTTAGTTGTTTACCAAACCACAGAAAAATAAAACGGGAAACTCCTGATATTTGTAATATCAACCAACACATTGAACTTAAAGCTTCTATCAATGCCACAACATCTACTTCTTAATACAGGTGTACAGGGCGTATGAGTAACCTTAGAGTCGAGTAAAAATCATTTCACCTTATACTTGTGTACCATATACCAAGTATATACCTATAATAAAAAGTTAGTGTGGGATAGGTAATGCATATATACATACGTTGTTGTTTTTGTATTATTAGAAAAATATACGATTATAAATTGAAAGCAGAAGAATCCACAAACAAATATAGGTGGAGCAGAGAACAGTCGTGCAAATATATAAAATTCAACATTTAAGCCATTTGCAATACACACACGCTGACATATACACATAAGTTTATGTATATAAATGAAAGCGCTTGTTTGTTTTCGCAGATAATGCCTCAAATTGTTCGGCATACAAAGTGATGTTCTGAATGCAATCGTCATATGCCAGACAGACAACAGCAAAATGTCAGCAAACGTATACAAATAGCAACAACTACAACAACAGTAACAGTGGCAGTTGTCTAGCACTATAGACAGCACAAAAGTAGGCAAAGCAGAGACATGAAAAGTAAGCGAAGGACAACAAGACAGAATGCAAAAATGACTAGCCAGGCAGCCAACTGGCTTTGTTGTGCCCGAGTATACCTCCTTTTTAATTTTTTTCCTAATTTCTGCTGTTACTTTTATTTACATAGCATTTTTTCTTGCAGCTACAAGGAGTGCTGTGCCCTTTTTCCATATTTTTCTTGCTGTCATGCCTTAAACACGCCACTCACACATATGCCTGCCGCTGCATATGTGAGCGAGTGTTGTTATGTACGTTTGTATGTGTGTGTGAGTGTGATGCACATGGCGGTTGGTGTGTTGGCCAGTGTCGACACTGCATTGCACAACTGCGCCTTTTCTTATGCAAAGTTTTACGGAACTCGACTTCGAGTGTCGACGACTTGGCAAATCTACACACATGCACAGCACTGTAAGTGCCTGCGAGAGTGTGTGTTTTCGAGTTTTTTATGTATGCAGCAGTCTTTGGTCGTGAAGTAGCACAGCAGTTGACTTTTTCAATTGCCATTTTCACAGTCCTTGAACTACTACACTTGCTGATGCTGCACACACACATACACATACTCAATATTAAATATATATACATGTATACTAGTGAGCACAGCTGCTTTTAACTATTTACAACACATATATTTATCCATGAGCTTACCTACTTACATATGCATATGCTTATGCCAAAAAAAAAACAAAAAATGCCACTTTGTTCGTGCATGTGCATGTGGGTGTGTGCCACCGCATGTAGCAGGTCCGCCATTTTAGCATATGCATTTGCGCAGCGCAAGCAGGAATGCACGCAAAGTCAAAGCCAACAAAAACACGGCTTGCTTTTGTTTCCGCTACTATTTTCACTTGGGTGTTTTCTTCATCTCCTCTCCTTCTCCTCCGTTGACGTGTTTTGTTAAGCTGACTTATGTTTACTTTGGAAAATTCACGCTCTGCTGCGCTGCCAGTCTTGCTACACTTGCACAGCTCTGCCACGGGTATTGATTTAGTTGCTACTTAATGGCAACAAGCAGTTCTTTAAAAAATGCTGCGGCTTTCGTGTTGACTCCTGCTTTGAAGACCTTTATAAATTTGCAAACGAATTGCAGAATGTGTGCTTTGGCTGCAGGTTATTTTAAATTTGTTTAAGAAAATGTTGAAATGAGAGTTAAAGTGTTGTCACATAATACATCAATGCAGGCATGCTTGTATAGTGTTCATATGATATTCAAGCCAGCTATCGTTTCACCACATAAATAATCGTAAAGTCAGTTCCTTTAGCGATATCTACGCAGCGATTGGAATTATGAGTTCAAAGAAAATGAACTAAATGATAAGAAATTTTAATTTTAAAAAGCTAAATTGTCGCAATTGGAGTTTTATAAAAACAATATATTATCCAGAGGCCCTTACATCCACAGCAAGCCACTGCTTGATGACGGTCTTGAATGAATGCTGGAGGGGAGACTGCTGTCGGGAGCTCTCAAATAATTCCTGTTTCAGATCGCCAGACCACTGTAGTGTCTTTCAGGCAAAAGTGACAGCCATCAAGCTAACAGTAGATGTACTTTTCTGAAATAAGAAATTAGCCTTTAACTCGCTGGTAATGAGTTCAAAGCTGGTCAAGGCTTTCATGACCTCACTAGTAGCAACATCAAGCTACTTCCATATCAAACTTACCTTAGGAAGGTGCAAGGTTTCCTCTGTATTCGTGCGCTGGATCCATGGTCTTCGCGCGAGCTAGCATTAGTTAGCAACCAGCACGTCTGGGGCTGCGAAAGTCTTACCTCATGCCAATGAAGAAGATGAGGTGAAAACATCTAAACACTTTCCACTGTCTATATTCCTTCAGATTATAGTCTAAGCATCCTAGTTGCCATACTTTATACGAACCCTGCAAGTTTACCGGAGTTGATATTTGTGGTAGGCTCTAGGCATTTGTTAATATGAACTGTCCTTTTGGCCCGGAGCTATGTAGGAGTTCTGGACATCACAACTAACACACGTCTCTAGCTGTCTGAGTGGGATTATTCGTGGCATTACAAGAAATGCTGATATATCTTAAAAAGTTACTGTTTTTAAGTAATATTTTACAAGATTTCATAAACCAATCCACAGGTTCCGCTTATAGTGCAAATTGCACAGAACAGCCAGGTGTATATAGAGTGAACCAAATCTGGTAATAAAATCCTGCTTTTCTTATTTCAAAATTTTCGAAGCTAAAATCGTCATTTGATTTGTTTTCTTAGGTACAAAAAAACGTATGCAAAATTTGAGATTGATATCGCAAGAGATAAGCAACTATTTGACGTACAATTACAGCAGAGAAATAATCAAGAACAAAGAGAGGGAATGTAAAATGTAAGAACTGATTTGATGCGAATAGGAATTTGACGAACTCTCGAATAGTCATTCGGGTAGATGTGCACCGAAGTTAGAGCTTATTAATGGAAATAATTTCACTGATCAATCAAGATTACGAAATAGATAACCATATTTGGAGCTGTGCCTTGGTAAGGTTCGGAAGTTTGTTAAGATTTTCCATAACGTGAAAGTATAAAACTATCTACTAAAATTATAATTCAATATTTGATTTGTGATGATGATCTCTCAAGTTTTTATCTCATATTATATAAATATATAGATAGTAGATATTCTAATTACGTAAGTTGTGGTAGAAAGTATTCCATTATTACTTTAAAATCACAAAACTACTTAGACTGGTAAGCAATTTATTGAATATAATTTTGTTATATTTATTTTTATGAAAACTGTCAAAACCACCTGTGAATTATCCCTCATCTATGACATTAGTTCAGCAACAGATAAATACAAAATATCCAATAATCATCCATAATCTTTGATGAAGCAAGTTGACCAAATATTTCCGAAATCCATAAGAAACGTCAGATACTTCTAATGAAATAAAATGTTCACCTTTAGCGGAAATAAAAAAAATCCTGAGAAGATATTCAGTCCTTAACACAGTTTCCATAAAAAGAGAAAAATTATTTTAAGAATATCTTAGGATATTTTCGGTAACCAGGTTCTTTCTAATGTCAGAGAGAGTTTTAGTTTAATACGAGGTGACGTTTACGTCGTTAAGGACATCAACGCTTTTTGCGAATCTTATACTTGATCGAGTTTCGTGTATTGCGAGGCTAGATATCTATGCCGAGACCGGACAGAAGTCTTTGATGCCAACTTCGCTGCACTTTCTACAAGTATCGCCGTTACTAATTAACGGCTCGAAAGTAATGGCAGTATGTTATAGCCTGTCTTAAGCTCACAGCCATCCTATAACGTTTTTGCTACCTTGTAAGTAAAACAAATGCGCATTTTCCCTTGCGCCTCCTTTACATGCTCTTGGCGTTTATGAATACCTCTAAGTCATTCCATCTCACCCTGATGCTTCTGTCAGCCTTTTATTGTGTCATATTTTTAACGATTTATGCATTGCACAAACTGGTTCGATAGATAAGCGTACGGTACTTTTGGCAATCTTATCGGCTCTTTGGTTTCTCGGTATGCCCTTGTGGCCTGGAACACAAAATACATGCAGCCGCTTTTCGGCAGCCACTATATTTACTGCATCTCTGCTTTTACAGGCATTTTCTGTGTTGGAATGCGATGTGACATTATTGCAGTTTTATTTATTATTGTCGTCTCTTGCGTTATTAGATATGGAAGATACTTCAGTAGTTTAGAAACTTGAAGGGTCTCCTAAAATCCAGCTCCGAACAATAGATTTCGGCACCTACTTCATTAGTCAATTTTGATTCGTTCGTATCTATGTTGATACTTTCGGTGGTGAGTCTCGTGCCACTGCGCATTTATTCCTCTTTTAGTGTGACTTGAAACCTTCTTAGCATTACCGGCTAATTTAACATTTTTACCATTTGGGGCATTTGACCAATTCTTTATCAGTAAACTGCGCAGAAGGCAGCTTTTCGAAAGCAAAAAGCCATGTACTTGCACTTCCGCTAGTTCATTTCGTTTATATATGTGTGTACTAAACGCATTTATTTAATATAGAGCAGAGTTGGTAACTGCGGTTTCCCCCCCCCAACCCCCCTCACTTGCGGCTACGAGAGGAACAGCGACTTAATGCAAGTACGATTAGAAACAACATTCCCTAGAACTACCATTACATACATACACACGTCGGTTTCGGTTGACTAGATAGTTAATAACTACATATTCCCCACCGCTGCACACATACTGACGCAAATAATTACTCATACGCCCCATATGCCCAGCAGCAATCTGTTTGACCACGAAATTGCTGTTACAAAACGAAGCAGTGCACAAAAACACCATAATTGCCAGCGCACACAGAAGTTGATTAGCTTTTTTAAGCAGAAAAAAGCATATAAAATAAAAGTAGATGAACTACAACAACATAGTCGCACATAATTCCCTAGTTTCACGTACTAACCTGACCTAACCTAATTTGCTCCCTGCTGTAAAAGCGCCGCTGATACCTTTTCACTTATTTACACACCCATACACGCGCACAGTGTTTATTTGTAGATTAGATTACTACAAATATATGCACATATGTGTGTATGTGCGTAAGCTTGTCAGCCACATTGGCCACAATCTCATTAACGTAAAGTAAACGTGAGTGTAGTGGTGAGCAGCAACAACCAAATATAGAGAAACAAACCCATTGAGACTTGCCACATGTGCATATAACTGTATGTATGTATAATATAGCGAGCATTTTTCTAGCGTTCACACTGTATAGGTGTGTGTGTGTGTGGGTGTGCGCTTGGCAGTTATACAGAAGATGGCAGCGTTTACTTTGTACACAACACCTCAACCACAAAACTTATTTCATTACTTCTTCAGTCAGTTTGTCAGTTAATATTAAAAGTAATTTCGCCAGCAATAACTGTCATCAGGTGGCAAGGTATGTGACACAGCTGACATTTATTTTTGAGCTCCACAAAACCCAAACACTCATACAAGTACTAATAATAATAAAGCTGCTGTGCATGCGGAGCAGCGCAGGTGTGGCAAATGGCAGCAGAGATGGTGATAAGGCGAAATTTCTGGCTTTCCGACGCTTTCCGTGTTTTCTAGTCGCCAGCGACTTACAGCTAGCCTTCACGTTAAATGCAAGCAATTAAAATTCCATTTTTCAAGCAAAGAGGTGCTATAAATAGCGCTCTGGACTTGACCTCCAAGACATGCCACGGCAAACGCAACAATTTCGTGTTACTACAAAATGTATAGCATACTTTTGTGCGCCCAGCCAATACAGCATTAGCAATCAAAATATGTAGCATAGTTTTTGAGGACGTGTATATGTACTCATTGTGTAATCCCGCCCCTCAGCAGTAATTGACTGGCATGCGCTTGAATTAATCAAAACAAAAAATATAGTTCCATTGTTTGTGTGGCAAACAGCTGCGCGCATAAAAACAATAAATAGAAGCGAAGCAGGCTTGTCAAACGTGTCAGCTGTCTGTTGAGTGGGAGCGCCTATTTGGCAGCTGCTCAGCGCGCATGTGCGCCGGAGAGCGCACTAAGGACGAAAATGTGCGCTCATTCCACGCTACTCCGAAAGCTTTTATTCAGCGCGGCGAAACGTTTGCAGCGCTCAGCACATTTTAGTCCGAATTTAGAGTTGACTGCCACCAGAGCCACGAGAGCGTCGTGCATGAATGGCTTAGTTGAAATATCAGCGTTTAATTTTGCGCGCTCCTCACCAGCTATTTTCCAACGTCCTTGTACTACAACGCAGTTTCGTACATTCTTTGCGTGCTACACACGTTCCAAATCGCACGAATCGTAGCACTCGCTTTTAAAAGTCGCACTTTGTGCAGTTTCGCACTCAGTTGACCCGACACAGCTGCTTTGCGCTGTTGTCGCCTCACACATTTCGTAATTAATTGCAGCGCTTCGATAAGTCTTCGCTGGTTGGCAGCAAACCTGCAAGTGTAGCATGCCTTTGAAAATGATGGTTCAGACAATTTTGTTAATACAAAATAGTTTTGAAGAAAGTCATTTAAGATTTCATATTTAAGATGTGTAGTCTGTACCATACACTTAAATCAGTACTTGTTACTATATATTATATTATATCACAAAAATATATTAATATAAGTATATACAGTTACGCATTTGAGGTCACTAAGCCCGTATATAAATAACATTTGCTTAGAATCGCATACGACTCATGCCCCCGCTACTCGTTTGGTTGTTCTATTTTCGAATCAGTCTGAAGCAATGAGTTTCATTGCTATATATAAACCCTAAAAAGTCATCCATTTTAACATTTCAATCACTTTGATTTTGTTTGTTCACCGCTTGCTACCATAGGAGCCAAAGAAATTCTAAGTCTGGCCACGGCCTTTCATAGCCTAATGCCATAGTGATTACTTATTATGCATGTAAATATGTAATTATGTGAAAGTTTCAATTCCACATTTAGAAGTGATTAAGTGGAATGTTTAGCTAATAGTTCCCACCTAACTTCTGCTGATAGTGAGCAAGTTAAAATTTCAATTACATTATCATCATAACATTTTCATTGCATTCTTATATAATAACATAGTTTCAAGTTAGGTAACTTCGACTACACCTAACTCTGCACTATAAGTATAGTTTTCAGGGTTGATTTTCTGTGAAATATGCGAGCAGGCTCATAATATACAAAGTCTGTACAGACCTTCCCGCAACCCCCAAAAACCAAATCTAATGATACTTTTCCTTGACTTTTATTTGATCGTTTTATAGTAAAAATGTATTTAAAGTACTTTTCAATTAACATGTTATATGATAGAAATCGGTCAATAACTTTTATTAGACAAACAGAGTTTAAGGCATAAATATCAATTATAATAAACATTTGTTCACAACCTACAAGTTTTGCATAAACACTTAGTTCTAAACTTATACCAGATCTTATATCAAGATACATTTGCAACCAAAAATCAAGAAAAATCGTTAACTTCGGTTACATCGAAGTTTGACCGTTTAGTTTATGTGACAGCTATTGCGATCCCATATCGGCGGTTCCGAAAACGAACAGCTTTTTTAGAGAAAAGGAAATAAGTAACATTTTAGAAAGGTATTTCAAAAGATGAGGGATCAGTACGCGTATATATGTACATACAGACAAAAATGGCCAAATCGATTCAGCTCGTCGCGCTGATCATTTGTACACAAATATTTATTTATTTATTTATAAATGTGAAAAAATAATACAATTATACAATTATTTTATACACGAAAAAGGAGCACTGGGTGCCAGGACCTTCGGCTCGCTGGTATATGGCTAAAATTAAGTTCTATTGTCCACGCTTTATATATTTAAAATCTTCATAAAATCCATATACATGCTTAAGTAAAACAAAAACAAAGCTCTTATCTAAGCTAGGTAGGATGTCATATTAAATGTTTTAGACCGCATTTATCCAGATATTTTGATACTTTTGTAACGTTCTCCAGAGACGTAGTTTTCAAAAGTGTTTTAGGTGTTTGGTTATCGAAGATAGTCCTCCTGCTTACTGTGAAATGGTGGCATTCGTCGAGCAGGTGATGGACTGTTAGTGAAACCCCCGGGCAATGTTGGCAGTAAGGCGGACTGGACCGATTGAAGAAGTACGAATGTGTGGCTATTGTGTGCCCTAAACGTAGGCGGACAAATGATTTAACATCGTTACATCGACAGTTTGGTGGATAGGTTGGTTTGCTCTTATCTGGGTTATTTAAAGTGTATTGGTGCTGGTTGTGTTTCCAACTCTTCATTTATATATATATTTTATAGGGAATACGATGTCTTCGTTTTATTGCTACAAATTTCTTGACAAACTTGATAAATCTTGTTTTGAATTTAATAAACCAAGTTAGCAATTCGAATAAGTTTTGTAAAAATAAAGCTCACAGACAACTAAAGTTATCCTTAATGTAGCGGATCGAGTATACGGTAGCACAAATGGCCATGATTTGATATTGCAACTGATTCACATTGGCTGAGTGATGGTTTAATATAAGCTGACTTTTAAAACATCTAGATGCCAAGCTTTTATGCTTTATGAATACGCGTTTGTTACTTTGCAACGCTTGTATTTCTAAACTCTAGAGCACTGTTGCGTTTCGACACATTTCTAATGCGTAAAAAACGCATTAATTGCTATTAATAAAAATGATTTTACAAAATATAATGAATGTGCCAAGAAGACGAATACCAAAACACAAAAAAATGTTGTAATCAATTTCTCAGCTGCCAATGATGTATTTAATAGACATTTCAGAATGCAAATCTCGATGTTCGAGGTAATAACGTTTTTTATTTGAAATTTTTTATTATTTTTCCAAGTACTTTCCTAGCATTACACTGTGAGCCCGATCCTTTATGGGATAAGTTGCCTATGGGACGTCCCGAAGTCCCGTTGAAGAAGTAACTTTATATGACAATATGAAAAATTTTCAATCAGAAACAGTTCACATAGCAACCTATCGCTTTAATGTTATAATGAGTGCTGAAGCCCATCTGTGGGGAGAAAAAAAGAAGTTCAGAAGATTTTTTTATTTTTTTTATTTGTAGAATTCAACATCTCTTCATATGAACATTATTGTTTCAAAAAGTTCAAAACATTTCGAGCTCTTTTTCGTGCTCTCTGCTGATTAAGGAAACTGCTGACGCATTTCGTATTTTCGTTCCTTAAATCGTTGAAAAGCGAGGGCAATGAAGAGTCAAGGTTGTCTTTTGGCACGATTATATCACTCCGTGACCGTTACACATTATACAGTTCATCTGGATATATTCCCACGCATTCGCTGCTTTACCRGAGCCGTTGTTCCTCATTTTGATGCGCTTGTAAGTCACCATGAAGTTGAAGAATTTGCGTGATATTGCATGACCGGAAAACAGAAATCAGGATCGGTGTTCTTAATTTTCTACAACACCGCCTGCTACAAGACAAAGCGCATAACTACACTTCTTGTTGCTATAAAAAGAGCTTGAAACTTGTATTATTGAAAGAATTGCAAAAAATTTACAAATTATACAAATTGTCTTACATTTCTTCTTCGGCTACCATTGTGCATCAGTTACTGATGATAAGCTTTAAAAAAAAAAAGTACCTTTACTAGTACCTGTGGAATTTGAGGAAGTTGGCAGCCCGAGAAAGCTTCATTTAATTCTGCAAGTCAAATTATCAGTACGTTTTTATTATTATTATTATTATTATTATTATTTATCAGCAAAGATCAATGTTCACATATTTAATTAATGAAATATTTGAACATATTATTGTTAGCGACTCTCTATTCATGAATTTAAGCCAACAATAAATGTCCTTCATCCGCTTGCTGAACAATCACTTCGGTTCCCATCTTCATTTCTATCTAACACAAATCTCACATAAGTTGCCGCACATAACCTCAAACAATGAGACGTGCAACATGCCGTACTCACCGGGTATGCAACAATTAAAAAAATATAAATAAGAAAGTGAGAAAGCAGGGAAARCACGAAAACTTCTCGTGCCAACGCAGAATATTTTGCAGTACGCAGAAGTATGCCACACCTCCATGCTGTGCCGTCCATCCACATATGTATGTTTATGCACTCAAACGTAAATTCGAATAAACGTCAAAAAGACGCTCGCGCAATTACGGAGTGAACAATTTAATTGTTCCACGTGAGCAGCAACAACAAGCAGTCAGCATCCGGCAACAAGCTGCCACTGCGGTCGCTGATGCTTTTGCAATCTAATTTCTTTCGCTTGCAACAAACCCTTATGACCCACACRCCGCACACACATACACATAAACACTCAACGTTATATATATGCCCACACATATGCGCTATTCACTTTTCATTATAAGTGTCAGCGCCAACAACTTTTGCTGATGACCGATTTTTGTCCTAAATTGCATCACCACCCAGCAATTTTTATTCTCTGCCACAAACTGGCACACATACAACAACAACACACCGTCAAGCGCGTGTTTTTTTTCTCTGTATAGTATGTATGTATGTGTGCGCTAGTATGTCATTGATGTGGTTCTGTTAGGGCGACCATGCTTTTTTTTTTTTTTTTTTTTTTTTTTTTTTTTTTTTTTTTTTTTTTTTTTTTTTTTTTTTGTTTTTGGAACTTTTTCTGTTCGCAGCCGCTGTCTTTTGGGTTTTCCGTTGTTCTTGGCGAAACATCATCATTGCCGTTGTGGGCCTTTCGCTGCCGCAACGGTGTTGAAGGTGGTTAGTTTGTTGTTGTTGTTGCTTTTGCCGCAGTTATAAATAGAGTAGGAAATTTCACAAGTTTGGCGATTTTATACCCTACACGTTRGTGACTGAAGTCTGGTTAAGAATAGATTTTTAGTGTATTAGTGCTTTTAGCGACATCTATCGGCAAATACGATATGCAAAAACCGTTACCAATAGTATAGAATAGTACACCCAGCGGGTACTTAGTAGTTCCTAGGTAATACCTAAAAAGAAATAATAATACCCTACCAGTTACGCTTAAATACCTGAACTGCTTGCGGTAGCACACTTAAGCCCCGAAAATTATGCTACACTTTAGCTCTTTTCGGCTTTTCTATCATTTCCGCTGCGAATGCACACAAAACTAACACCAACAAATAAATAAATTTTTCGCAACAATTTTGTTGCCTTCAGCCTTTGCTGCCACCGCTGTTAGTTTTCATAGTAGTTGTTGCCACAACCCGCAGCACAATAACGTTTGCTGGCATTTTGTTTGGGGCCATGTTTGGTCGGCACCGCAGGGCATACAAACACAATGGTGACGCTGCCGCGCCGCAGCAAACACACATTTAGCGCTTGTGTTTTGAACTCCCGCTGCACTTTTTAACACATGCACACACACACCAACGCACGCGTTTGCCGTAAAACACACAAATGCTTAGCCATATGCAGCTACTGTTATACCAGTCACCCTACACTTGCAGGCATGTGTGTGTGTGTGCGCGCGCGTAGTCAAGCAGTCGCCTGCGCTCTTTCCACGAACGAGGTCAAAATTAATGAACACATGGACGGACAACTTGGAAAATTTGCTGCATGGTCGCTTTGGTTGCACCACTATTATTTACAAACGCGCACATACACACATATATTAGTGGATATATGTACATACGGACACACATGCCTAAGTGGCACAAAAAGTTGAGAAAAATGCTAAAAAAAAAACGAAAAGTCAAAGCAACAACAATTAATGCCAACTTCTGCCACGATGATGATTGCTTTGGTTAGTGGCAAGTTTGCCGTGCTGCCATTTACCGTTATTAATATGTATGCTCACTTTCGTTGCTGTTGTTGGGCAATTTTTTCTTCTGCTACTGTTGCAATTGCAGGCAATTGCCGCGTTGCAATTGTTGCTGACGCTCAACTGCAGGCACTTTGTTCTTGCAACAACTCACAGTTTGCGCTTTTATTGTTGTTGTCAGCGCAGATATTACCTGCATGTTGTCAAGCGCACACACACACATATGGCGCACTCCCCCCCTTGTCATGCCTGTGTATGTGTGTCAATCTAACTTAACGGCATGCAACTCACAGATGCTCAGATAAATCAAATGTTTTTTCACATATTTCTCGGCGAGCGCTGATTTTTCTCTCTCCTTTATTTCCAAACAACATGACAGCTGCTGTTGTTTTTGCAGTTTTTTATGACAATTGTACTTTYGTGCATTGCTCGCCGTAGAATTTCATATTCGGTTTAGTAAATAGCAGCAGCAAACACGAGTCCACTGCGCGCATTTGAAAATAGTAGCTGACATCTGACACAAATACATGCACATGCACGTAAAAGCACAAACACATCCACAATGTAAACAAGTAGTTCACGCATATGAATCGCTGTGGCGGCATACAGTGTCCTGTAACAGTAAAATATTTGCAATTTGGTTAGGTTAGGTTAAGTTCGTCTAATAAGTTAGTATGCCACTCATTGACCAGTGTTGGTCCTCTGCGATGCCAGATGGAGTTCAGTTACTASTTCCAYGGAAGTTCAACACACTCTGCGACCTCTCTAGAGACACCTCTTATAATGTATACTATATACATACAGCGTAGTCTTGTTAATGCGATACAAATATACAAGAGATACTCTTTTGATTGCCCGCTGTCTTGCTCTAGACATTTCCTGTTTAAGCCTGCACGTTCTGCTTCGTTAATGTTGTAATGACTAATGTCTACTAGAAATATGTTTTAGGCGTTGTTATAGATGAAATGCAAATCCCTCTTCTTTTACTTCATTAATGTAATCAACTGCGGCATCATAAATGTTTCTAAACTTGTCACAGTCCCAGCTCTTTCGGCTCTTTTTGAAAGTTAAATTCGCTACATTTTTGGACTGTTTCGATGTCATATGCATAAACTCACGTCTCGTTAAAAGTGTGACGGGTCCTCCGCTGCGTGTTTCGACCTCTATTTGACGTCATCTTCGAAAGAGTTAATCAGTTCTTTCCGTACGAATCTTGCATTGGTGCGCTTCATATCCGAAACATTAACCAAAATGTGTTGAGTCGATCCATGAGATCCATAGTGGGTTAGCGCACTCTAATACCAACATTAACTGAAGTGGATGAACAACGATGGCATAGCGACGATTCCTACGGAAAGACAAAATTTCACGTAAATTCTTTGTTAAATTTAAAAATATGTTCCATGGTCAAACTCGCCAGACAGATTTTCAGTGTCGTAACCAAACAGTTGCCAAATACACACTTATTGACACAGAAAGATCATATTTCGTGGTTTGCGCGAGCAAAAACACTCAAAATAGATCAGTCGAAGTCAAATTTGAAAAGGTGCTATTTTTTATTACTTAAAAAAAAACTAGAATTCACCGGCAGTGTCGTCCAAAGGCAAACAAATTTTTTCAACCGTTTTTACCTAAACAAATTGAAGACTCCTTAGTTACTATTATATATTATGTAGCAGCAAACATGACAGATATTTCCGTGTTGTTGCTAGTTTTCCCCAAATCGCTTATTTCACAACGTTAATTCCAAATGTTAATAAAATTCTTCTTTTTTCACTATTTTCTCCTTGTTCTCCCTCAAGTATAAACAGATTAATCTGCTATTCGGTTTTAGAAATTTCATAATAAAACATTCTCCACAATATCATTACACATTTTCCTTTGAAAATATCTTATACTTATGAAAATACATACTTTATGGATTTTTTTTTTTTTTTTAAGTTCTTTCTTCATAAAATTGCTTACAAACGAAAGCTTTATAATAATATTTAATTGTTGTTAACTTATGGAATAACCCTTTTGAGGTTCCCCAATTTTTCGAAGAAAATACAGGTACTTCAAATTTATTGTGGAATGTTCATTATCATTCTAAGCCGGACTATTCGCATGAACTTTTTCTTTACCCAACACATCCTCACAGAAAAAAGTTTAACGGTGTGAGATGACATTATCGCCGTGAGGAGATCACGTGCTTCAAGCCACACCAAATCGTTGTTTTTCTGAATGAAATGAGAGCTCTTGAATCTCTTCAGATTGCTATTTGCTCCAAATGCGGCAATTTTGCTTGTTTACATACCCATTGAGCCAGAACTGGGCCTCAGCACTCTCAGCGTTCTTCAACCTAGCGCGCCCTGATGGCGCAATTTATATGTTGACTGTTGCGTTAGAATCTGCTGTCTTTATCGATTCTCCAGTGAGAGTTTCATAATATTTTATTGATTTTAAGTGAAGTTATTGCTTTTCAAGTGTCAGTATGTTTGTGTTATCGGTGCAAAAATGAGCTTCGAACAAAGAGCCAACATGAAATGTTGTATTGAAATTATTAAAACTTTTACCGAAACATTTCCATTTATAAAAATAATGTATGGCGATGATTGCCTATCCCGTAGCAGAGTGCACGAGTGGTTTCAAAGTTTTCAAAGTGGTCGTGAGGACAAAAATGATGATCAACATGTGGGCCAATCAAAATCCGCGATCACCGTAAATTCCATCGAAACTGTGCGTGAGTTCATCAAAAGTCAAGCGAAATCATCATTGAAATTCACGGAAATAGAATTGAACATCTCTAAAACATCGACTTATCGATTTGTTTAGCACAAATTGACTGAAGATCAAAAATTGCTCAGGGTCCAACATTCGTAGGACGATTATTTGACTAAAAATTAAATTTTAACCATTAACCACTCGCCTTATTCACATGATAAGGCACCGTGCGACTTCCTCCTTTTCGGAAAAATTCCTTTGCCCATGAAAGGAAGCGTTGTGCAGACGTAGACGCCATTCAAAAGGCTTGCACCGGCATACTGGCGGCCATACCGGCTAACGTGCTAAAACACTCGTTCGATATGCTCTTGGACCGCGCAAAAAGCTGTATTGAAGTAGAAGGAGACTGTTTTGAACAAAATAAAATGATTTTGCAGAAAAAATCATTTGTTCTGATGTTTTTTTAAATCCTGTTTACTTTCGAATACTCCTTGTAGAATTCACCAGGAATCACTATTACATTAATTTCATTATAAAACATTAGCCAAAAACTTTTGAGCCATTTTTCTTAGAAACAATCTTAGGTAAAATACAAATCCGGTAAATTTTTTATTTTAATTTCTTTCCGCTATCACTTTTGGTTTCAAATCATACAGCTCGCCATGTTCCTTATTGTAATTTGCAAAAAAAAAAAATTTTCCAAAATTTATCCAAATTATAACGGAGCTCGTTCAAGTCGTTTGCAGATATTCATAACCTGTAGATACAGTATGACAGCATAATTTGCACAGTTTCTGTATAATTTGATGCTTAGTGGTTGCCTAAGAAACCTTTGACTATCAACACAAAACTTTTTTAAGCTTAGCTTCAATTTCCTCAAACGGTGATAAGCTTAACGTAATCCATATTTTTAATTTTTTGCCGTATTTGAAGACAAACAAATAGTCTACCTTGCGGCTTTTCCCTACCATGCTTCGAATATTTTTTTACAAATCTCACTTATGCTTTCACTTCTTGAAATAAAAAAAAAAAAAAAAAACAAAGAAACTTCAATTTTAATGCGGAATGTTTACTGTATTTCGAAAGAAAATTCTTTGGCATTTTTTTGAAGATTATCTCTTTCAAATGTTGGCCGCGGCATCTCATCCTGGGCAACAAAAAAAAGTTGGATTTGTGCTCAAAAGAGCGGTGTGAATCGAACAAACAGGTGGTATAAAAGATTATCAATTAAACGCAGTTAAGTGGGTAAGAGAGAGTTGGAGAGAGAGAGATAGACATACCGTTTTGTATTGCATTAGTTAGTTAAATTATTATACTCTCTCTCACATTAGATGTCGTTACACTGTATCTGAGCGTTTTAAGCGCAGAAAATTAGCGTTGAATACATACATATATATATATATATATATATATATATATATATTTAATACGAAACATATATAGTATATATACATACATACAATCATTAATTCTCACATACGCATACACCGAATTGCACCCGACAATTAATATCACAGAACTAAGTTTTGAAACGTTGCTTTATCGCTGTCGTTCCAACAGCTTTTTCAYCGCCACTGCACAAACGGGCGACAACAACAAAAGCAAACAACAGTTCCAGCTGTCACATTGCGAGCCAGCCTCATTTATTTCATTCCTGTTCATGTACACACATGACCATACTAGGGGCAGAGCTGCCACCATTTGACACGCGCACACGTGTGTGTGTGCGCGCATAGAAATAACGAAAATACAATTAAACGCATGTAAACATTAAATGACAACTCGCTGCGCAGCAAACACGAAACAGCAAGGAAATTTCACCGCCAAAACGCAGCGAAAAGTAATGAAATGCAATGAAATGAAACCGAAACAGATTGCTTTGCCAACTCTGATCTGCTGGAAATGTGCACAGATTTCATGTTGCATGAATGAATGAAAATGTTGCTGCCATCGCATGTTGTTGCTGCTGCCTGTGATGAATTTCCGACTGCTAGCGCAATGTCGTTATTACAAAATTTGTAAGATTAGTCAGCGTTAAATGGAAACTGTAATAATTTTCGTGATTTCGTGAAAATTAGTTTTCCGGACGAAGGCAGATGGGAATTAGAAACGTAAATAGTGAAAACTTTGTTACAGAACAGAACGTAGTTCTACTTACCTAAGAACGATTTTAATCTAAGTTCTAATTGACACAAAGACCGCATGGATTAGCCTTATTACCCGATAGAGGCACAATACTATTTGTTTTGAACATGTCTTCCTTCACAAGCGAATCCGCATTTAGAAAATTTAAAAAAATTATATACATGTTTTGATTATTGCATTTGGAAGGGAAATCACACAGTGAATTCAAAATACCCTTGGATGCTGTATACGGTGAATACGGTTCAATATCAACTACAAAATAATGAGGATCGATCAAGCGCGGCACAGCTAAGAGCTTCTTAGAAAACTGGGTGCGTTGTATACTACATAAAATATTGTGGAACAGGTCACATAAGTGGCGCTACTAGAATTGAATTCATATAATTTTTAATTAGCCCTAACTTTCAAAAGGCGCATTTATAAATTTGACAGCTGTTGGTCTATTTTTTTGTGTTTTATATGATTTTGAATGAAGAGGCTTTCGTTTTTGTGAAAATAATTTGTGTAATAAGAAATTTCGCGTGTTGATCAACGATTGGTATGACACGTTCAGACATGGTGATATAAACACCGAGAACAATGAATGGACTGGATGCCCATAAGAGGTTGCTACCGACAAAAAACATTAAAAAGTCTAAAACATAATTGTGAATTACCGTAAAGTGAAGTTGCTCAAGGTAATAGGCAACCTAAAGGTATCAAATAAACATTTAAGTCATATCATTCAAGAATACTGCSTATGAAAAAGCGCTGTGCAAAGTTGGTGCCGCTCGAGCTTATTTTGACCAAAACCAATGAAAAGTTGMGGATTTTTTGGAAGTGTTTGGATAAGTTACAAAAAATATTATTAKAAAAACTAGCCAGATTCAAACTTTTATGAGTAGTAAAACTTGCTCTAAATAGCATGGTTGCATTCAAATGAGYCAACGATTTCTGCAAACGAAAAATATGCAAATATTTTGACATCGGAAAGGCCTTACGCAATTGATATTGTTTGAGAAAATTAGAAGAATTAGAGAACCAATTCTACGTAACTCGCCAGTATTTAACAATGTAATGGGTCAAACCGCGTCAAGTGATCTAGGGAAATTTGGCAAAATCACCGATTTTGAAAATCATTAGTTCATTTGGACGGAGACCAGACACATAACTTGTGATATAAATATTTCTTTGAAATTATTATAATTTTTTGTTAAAGTTATTAAAGGTTGAAATTCAGAGTGCGCTAAAATTTTAAAATCATTTTCTCATAAACTACTGGACATAAGTAGCTGAAATTTTATGAAGTCAAAGAAACTTGTTCGCGCTATAATATATAAAAGAGATATTTTCACTATCCTTTTGTTTAAATAATAATATTTAACAAAATTGTTGGTTAAATAATTGAAATTTTGTATGTGTTCTTCATGTCGAACGAGTGTTTTAGCTCGTTGGCCGGTATGACCGCCAGTATGCCGGTGCAAGGCTTTTGAATGACGTCAACGTCTGCATAACGCTTTCCCTTCGTGGGCAAATGCATTTTTCCGAAAAGGAAGAAGTAACACGGTACTATATCAGGTGAATAATAGGAGTGATTAATGGATAAAATGTGATTTTTGGTCAAATAATCGGTCATAAGCGTCGATCGAATGTTGGATTCTGAGCAATTTTTGGTCACCAGTCATACCGTTCATACCCCTTTCGTAAGACTGAATGTCCGCTCAAAATGCGATAAATCGATGTTTTAGAGATGTTCAATTCTATTTCCATGAATTTCATTGATGATTTCGGCTGATTTTTGATGAACTCACGCACACTTACGATGGAATTTCCGGTGATCGCGGATTTTGATTGACCCACATGCTGATCGTCATTTATGTCCCCACGACCACTTTGGAAACGTTGAAASTACTCRTGCACTCTGCTACGGGATAGGCAATCATCGMCATGAACTTGTTTCATTAATGGAAGCGTTTCGGTAAAAGTTTTACCAATTTTAAAATAAAATTTAATGTTGGCTCTWTGTTCGAAGCACATTTTCGCACCGATAACACAAACATTCTGACACTTAAAATGCAATAACTTCACTTCCAATCAATGAAATGTTATTAAATACTCTGGACAATCCATAAGCATAGCACATTTTAACGCACCAGTCGACATATAGTTGGCGCCACYGGGKGGCGTYAGATTCAATAAGTCCTGTTTTCTTTGGAACGCACGTGTTATTATTCCATTCCAAAGGTAGATTTAAAAAAAATATAAATTTTCAGTTTCTGGTTTAAAACCACAAGCATATATATCTGCAAATATAATTTCTCGTAAGCGCATAAGCGCAATGCCTACATAACCAYAAATGGYAATTCTTAAAACCAATYGAGTTTACGACACCAAACCATTTAATTTCGACGCCCCGAGCAAAAAGCAATGAAGTGCTTAAAAATATGTGCAAAATTGGAGCGTGTCCTAAGAACTTAACTCAGAATTATGTAAAAATATTAAGGTATAAAAACAACAGAACAAAGCAAAACACACACACTAACAGAAAAGGAAACAAACAGTTAGARCGCCAAAAAATATGCTACAATATTAATAGCATGAGCATAACAAAAGGCGCAATACCCAAAGGGCAGGCAAA
This sequence comes from Bactrocera latifrons, assembly GCF_001853355.1. NCBI lineage: Eukaryota > Metazoa > Arthropoda > Insecta > Diptera > Tephritidae > Bactrocera > Bactrocera latifrons. The sequence goes on along the minus strand of NW_017537245.1, from coordinate 9,776 downwards.
AAATGAATATGCAAATAAGAAATGTGGCAAAAAAAACAAAACAAAAGTGCTAATGCCACACACGCATGCAAGTGCAATTGTATTAATGCGTTTACATATATGTATATATATATATATTTGCCTGTATTCATATACATATATATGATTATATATGAAATCCTGCAACTCAAACACTTTCGACATAAGCATACAATCATGTGTGAATGTTTGCATGTGTGTATGGATTTGTGCACGTGTTTGCGTGTGCGTGTAAATACTAATATAAACACACGCATATTTTCTCCAAAAACATTTCGTTTAACTTGTAATAATAATAAACATCAGACRGCCTTTGAATTGAAAGTAAATATACGCCAAAAGCGACGGCAGATTTACAAACAAACAAACACATCCCACATATATAAGTGCGAGTGAGTGAACCTGATTTGCTGCTGGCATGTGGTGGGGGTGCAGTATTTTAGACGAGGTCAGATTGAATGCAAAATGYGAACTTATGAAAACTTAAAGCGGCGAAAAGGAAGTCTCCTGAGCCATAAACAGTGAGTGCAAAGAGAGATTTTTCCGGTGCAAACAAACAAGTACATACATGTATATTTGAAACACATACATATATGTATATATATTATATATACCGTATAAGCTTGTTTGTGTGTACAYATGAGTTTAAGAAAGTCGAAAATTGCCTGCTGAACAAGCTTGGCAATGGCAACGCGTGGCGACTTGCATGTGCGTGAATATTTTTGTAAGCAATTCACCTTACTTTAAGGTTGTCCTATCCTACTCCTGATCGACTTTTGTAGCTTTGCCTTGGACAATAATCAGTGTTTAAATTCATTAAGATAATTTATCAATGCAAAGAGTTCATTTTGAGAGATCAATTATATATGCTATAGTAACCCGATCTAAACAATTTCCGTGGAGATCATACTGCTGCTTTGACTAATAATGCACAGAAAATTTCGTAAAGATACTTTTCCAAAGTGAGGCTGCTTTCTTAAAACCTAAATCTTAAACTTAAAAACAGATAATTGGAGCTTTGCCAACTGTGCAGTATAATTTACTGGGCTTTTAGTGTACTTTCCACTGTGTTCTCTATTCAACAAATTCAAATTGCCGTGCCCGTTTTTACTGTTTTGCGAAAAAGACAATTTATTTGAGTACAATCAATAGCGAAGCATTAAGTTAGTCTTTGAAAAATTATATAATTTTTTTTTGCTCCTAGCAATGTCTGTTGTATGTAAGTAACAGAGAAAGAAAATATTTTAAAAAAATCAAATCGTTTTTCTTAAGAACCACCCTACCTTACACGCCACATATAACCACGTATGCTTAACCAAATGCAAATCAATTTAAATACTAACTAATAACTACACATAACACACACATAAAAAATTAAAATATACATATAACAACACTCATGTGCTTTTATCTAAACATGTCCATGTGAAATGCACCACCACGTTGGCATTTGGCTGTGAGCCACCGCTTGAAATATTAGCTTTCATGTCTAGCCCGCAGGCTTGTTGACTTGGCCTACTTCATTTATTTCGGTTTTTTGCACAATTTAATTTCATACTTAGATTTAAGTATACACATACAGACGCACATATGTGCCGCTATGTTGCAAAGTTTAGGTCAAGTGTGTGGTTTATGGATGAACCTTGACTTATAAGTCGACGTCAATCTGATGCTGTTGCTCTTTTTAACTGTAAGTGTGTTTGAACGTATGTGTGCACTATCATTTCTAGAGGTGATAAAAATTAGTCTAAAACAAACAAGTTCAAGTATTGCAATGAGACTAAGTCGTAGATAAGTCAAACTACGTACAATTTTGCTTATGTATTTTTAAGAAATTTAAGAGTACAACCAAAAGAGCTAATATGTAATAATAATATTAAAGACTTTTCTTAGAAATATTTTAACTTGGTTAAATTACCAGTTGAATTTTGACGATAAACGCATGTTAAAAATATTTTTCATCTGCCTCCTTCAAATGTCGTAACAGTTACAGTGAAGGCTTACATTCATTCTTCTCACAAAAGAATTCGATTTCCCAAGTGCCGTGATTTTCAAATAAAGCAAGAAATTTGTTTGCAGATAGGGATGTGTATATTGTCTTAGTGTGACTTAACGTATGATTTGAACGTTGACTCTGTCTAGCAGCGTTATTGTATTCTGTAGTCTTCCGAATATCTCATCCCCATGTTCCATAAATGATTNATACTTTTCCAAAGTGAGGCTGCTTTCTTAAAACCTAAATCTTAAACTTAAAAACAGATAATTGGAGCTTTGCCAACTGTGCAGTATAATTTACTGGGCTTTTAGTGTACTTTCCACTGTGTTCTCTATTCAACAAATTCAAATTGCCGTGCCCGTTTTTACTGTTTTGCGAAAAAGACAATTTATTTGAGTACAATCAATAGCGAAGCATTAAGTTAGTCTTTGAAAAATTATATAATTTTTTTTTGCTCCTAGCAATGTCTGTTGTATGTAAGTAACAGAGAAAGAAAATATTTTAAAAAAATCAAATCGTTTTTCTTAAGAACCACCCTACCTTACACGCCACATATAACCACGTATGCTTAACCAAATGCAAATCAATTTAAATACTAACTAATAACTACACATAACACACACATAAAAAATTAAAATATACATATAACAACACTCATGTGCTTTTATCTAAACATGTCCATGTGAAATGCACCACCACGTTGGCATTTGGCTGTGAGCCACCGCTTGAAATATTAGCTTTCATGTCTAGCCCGCAGGCTTGTTGACTTGGCCTACTTCATTTATTTCGGTTTTTTGCACAATTTAATTTCATACTTAGATTTAAGTATACACATACAGACGCACATATGTGCCGCTATGTTGCAAAGTTTAGGTCAAGTGTGTGGTTTATGGATGAACCTTGACTTATAAGTCGACGTCAATCTGATGCTGTTGCTCTTTTTAACTGTAAGTGTGTTTGAACGTATGTGTGCACTATCATTTCTAGAGGTGATAAAAATTAGTCTAAAACAAACAAGTTCAAGTATTGCAATGAGACTAAGTCGTAGATAAGTCAAACTACGTACAATTTTGCTTATGTATTTTTAAGAAATTTAAGAGTACAACCAAAAGAGCTAATATGTAATAATAATATTAAAGACTTTTCTTAGAAATATTTTAACTTGGTTAAATTACCAGTTGAATTTTGACGATAAACGCATGTTAAAAATATTTTTCATCTGCCTCCTTCAAATGTCGTAACAGTTACAGTGAAGGCTTACATTCATTCTTCTCACAAAAGAATTCGATTTCCCAAGTGCCGTGATTTTCAAATAAAGCAAGAAATTTGTTTGCAGATAGGGATGTGTATATTGTCTTAGTGTGACTTAACGTATGATTTGAACGTTGACTCTGTCTAGCAGCGTTATTGTATTCTGTAGTCTTCCGAATATCTCATCCCCATGTTCCATAAATGATTCCGTAATTAAAGGGTGCTCCATTTCAAGATTTCTTACTTCTTTAAAGAAAAAACACAGGAACTTCAAATTTAATAAGGAATGTTTATAATTCTTCCAAAAAACACTCTTCGGCTATGGGTTTTACGATTTTGCAACCAGTTGCTACAGACTATTATTGTTTTGTTCACCTAACGGTTATACGTATAACCTATAACTAAGCGAGATAGATATAGGGTTACATATATATAATATGAGATTAGGTTAAGGAGAAAATTTCAAAACCGGTTTCAAGCTTCAATCTGTCCAAGCAGTAACTTCAGGAGAAATTGAGATATCTCGATGAAACTTGGTATGTGGGTTCCTTAGTATGCCCAAAAATAGTCATGAACCGAACACCTAAATAATTGCGTCAAAGATATTAAATTTTAAATCTGACATGGTATGAGAAAGCTTTATGCAAGTTGGTGTTAAACTTGAATGATGGAAGTGGCACCGCCCACTTTTTGGTGAAATCCCATATCTCAGAGCCCGAGTGACTGATTTCAAAATTTCTACTTACTATATATTCTTATGTCACAGAATGCGAATTTTCTATAAAAAGATTTTTCACAGACGCTACCACGACGCTGTTTTTCCAACAAATTTTGATTTTTCGTAACCAGTCGTGTTTTCACTTTTCTTAGGATCAAAGAGTTTTTCACTGGTCCTTCCTATATTTCAATGACGTCAGTCTMAAGCATCAATTCCTTTACATTATTAACGTGTTGGTCATCAGTTGATGTTAATGGCCGTCYTTAGCGTGGTTCGTTGTCAACGCGTTTTTGATCCTCTTTAAATAATTTTTACCAAACAAATACACTTGCTCACCACGAACTATTATCTCCGAAGGCTTTTCTAAATATTATGCACGTTTCGGCACAAGAAATTTAATTCCGCACACAAAATTTAATGCAAGTTCTTTGTTGRATAATTTYTCCAYWACAMAATCWGTGTCAGGYTTGACATACAAATCTGARATTTTGTGGTATCTTAAGTGAAACCGCATTGTTTTCGGGCGAGTCCTGCATACTCTATCCGATCTAATCTCTCAGAACTAATGAACAAAAACAAGGATATCACAAATTTCATAGGAATCTGGTGGAGTGAGTTGTATTTATATTATATATTGAAACACTTAATTAGTTATTGCTTTATTTGCACATTATTGCTTTCACAAAAATTGTATAAAACTRGRAAAGTTRTAATTGTTGACCATAATATTTGGTAAAATCCAACCCAAGCGAAGGCTATTTCATAACTTCACCAAAACCACACCAACATACGGCTCAGCCACATACTTGCTTGGGTCAATGATAACACTGAAAATATACATATTATGAGATAAAAGGGGTTGCTCATACACTTAARAGTAGCTTTATCCTATTTTCTAAACAACACAGCTACTAATCCCACWAAAGCAGACTCATAAAACTGAGTCACTTTCCCCCGCACTCACCCGTCATGATATCCCGACTGCATTGATGAAGTAATCACCTCCGCCTGGGCACCCATATCGAAGTACTGATTGATATTCAAAGTCTGCTTGTTGCCGCCCAGATTGAGCACAATCACAAACATATCGTCACCCGATGCCTCACTGTAGAGAAAAGCGAAAAAAAAACGAGAATTAATACCGAAGCAAAAATGAGCAACAAATCGCAATCGAACTTAGAGGCTAGGCAGMAATCAGTGCTCCTTCAGTGGCACCAACATGAAGTGCATTATGCAATGAGTGCGTATGAGTGGCACCACTTGAGTGCATTTGAKTGTGCTAAACAACTAATGCCTAGTTACTAGCGATGCCGACTTTGCACTCACCGTGAGTAGACGATAATGTCGTTGCCGATTGCTTTTATCTTTAATGCGCCATCTTGTAGCGAGCGCATTTGGCGTAGGCGAATTAATTTCATAAATAACTGTAAATGACTTTTGGGTGCACGCAATTGAGCCAAGGCATTATTTGTGCGATAATTACTGGCGACTGGCAGCCAAGTGCGCGCGGCGGACGAAAAGCCTACAAACGAGAGAGAGAGAGAGAGAGAGACAGAGAGTATAATAAATGAGTTCGAATCTTTCGAAAAATCATAAATTAAACTGTTGATATTTTAAATACCATAAACATTGAAATTTCTGCGCTTACCCACCTGCATTCTTCGTCCCATCCCATTGATAGGGTGTACGACAGGGATCGCGCGAATAGCTCTCATAGTTACTGGGGTTTGCATTGCAGCCTTGCGGGTCAACAGTTTGCGCCCAGGTGACCTTACCATCTGTCATGGCCAACTCCTCGCCCTAAAACATTAATAAATACTTTGTCTAAGCATGCTTGAAGTGCATGTGCAAAAATTACTAACTATAAACAATACATACATTGTAGGTCACCGCATTTCCCGGCAAGGTCTGCAGCATGATCGTGAACAAGTCCGCACGTTGTACACCCAAACGCGTAGAATACCTTGGATTATCGTGATTACCCAATACCCAATTGGCCTGTACGCCCAATGGCATGCGTGTCATCCATTGTTGAATGTAATCCACAACTTGTGGCGCCGTGGAATCATTCTTCAAATTTCGCATAAGGTAGAAATTGAAAGGCACCATCGAACCATTTCGCTGACCATCACCATAATACAGCATTAAATTATCCAGACTTGTATAGGCCTCAGTTAAGAGTACAATCGATTCGCCGCCTTTCTCCTTACGATATTGCTCAACGAGTTCGCGCCATTGATATACCATCTCTATAGATTCCGGTTGATCTTGTGTGTAGATGTGTTTCAAGTGACACTCGTCGTCGGGATCTGGACAGACGCTTACATTATCAATAACAGGCTCATCGGGGTAGCTACCATTTGCATATGGTTCCTTTTCAAACATGAATGGGATTGCATCAATGCGAAATCCCGAAATCCCAGTATCCAACCAATAGCGCATCACCTCTTTCATTTTGGCCACCACGARTGGATTACGGAAATTCAAGTCTGCCTGTTTGATGGAGAACTGATGCAAATAATATTGTTGACGCTTGTCGTTCCACTGCCAGGCGCTATAACGGAATGCGCTGATCCAATTACTCGGCGGCTGCCGTTTACCGTTTGCATCCACAGTGCCATTRGACCAGACGTAGAAGTCTTCGTAGCCCGGTTCACGATTCACCGACTTCACGAACCATTCGCACTCGTCACTTGTGTGATTCGGCACAAAGTCGAGTATTATACGAATGCCAACTTGTTTGGCGCGTGCGACAAGCGCTTTGAAATCCGCCATTGTGCCATATTCGGGGTGTATGGCATAGAAATCGGAGATGTCGTAACCAAAGTCAACCATGGGCGATTTAAAAATCGGTGAAAGCCAAGCGGCGGTGAAGCCAATATCTTTAAGATACTGCAACTTTTGTGTTACGCCTGGAATTTGTGGAAAGGAGAAATTATAAAAATTAATTTCCTTATGACTCTTTATTTTTGAGTTTTATATAAAATTTCCTCATATCATATATAAAGAACTTAAGAAGAGCTTAATTTTTTTATTTTATTTCATGCCTTCAATCCAGGATCTGCGGTAAGAACTGGTTCTTTATGATGGCGAGATTTTTAAAAAAATTTCCCCTTATGCCGGATCAAATTTCATTAGATATTTGGACTAAACTTCAAAAAACTCTGCGAAAGTCTCTGAAAACCTAGTTATTAAGTTTTGTATTTAGTATAAAATATGAAGAACTTCAGTTCAAAAATATACTCAACCAACTATCGTTGGTTTTTATTCAAAAAAAACATCTATGCAATATCCGTAGCTTTCCAGCCAGATATCTAAACCAATCAAACATTCGTGAAATTCCAAAAAAAAAGCCTTGGTCCTCATAGGCTGAGTTAGAAATGTAGTGCCGGTCGCCTCCAAGTTGGTTAAAGTTAAATGCTCTGTTGCCTTTACGACCTTTAAACTCCTGAACGACTTTAGCTTTAAATTGGATTATGAGTAGGGTACTCACATCTGTCCCGGATTGTACATAATACTGCTCCCAGGGCGAGGAAATTGTCGCTCGTGAAATTCTGTGACAAGACCAATACCCAAGCAGGAATTTTTACATCACGCCATGCTACGAGCTATAAGCCGATGGAAACCGGCGGGCAAGCGATGTGGGTAGAGCCTTCAAACGCTGCTGCATCGCCAGCACTAGCAAAAGAAGCTCTACAGGGGCAATTCAGCGCTAGCTAGGAACCTGAAGGCAGACCGCCTCTTGGTGGGCAAATTTGAAGAACGCTACGGTAAGCAAGCAATGCCATCTCCCGCGAGAAATAGAAGAGAGTGGCGACGGTTATTTCCTCAGTATTTCTAAAGTTGGTCACAGAAAAACCTAGGCCACCTCCAATGTGTGAGAGTGTCGGGTGACAGCATGGGCTATCGATCAGCTGTTCTATGTAAGGAGGCAGTCTTTCGGGTGGAGGGTTATCTGATTCTTCTAAATGTGGAAATCAGCAAATCCAAGAATTCCATAAGCTATGGATTCTAAAGCGTGGTCTTCACGATACTCCCGACGGAAGTCAAAACTGATGGTGTTCAGCCTTCAGATGCGGTGAACACGACAAATGCAGATGTTCAAACGATCATATAGAACAACCCGAGGACGCTGAGTCATCTGCTTCAAACAGCGGGTCTGAAAGATGACCTCCGCCAATTTACTGATTCGTCGCAAAAAGTCGAAGCCGATAGAGTCCTGATCCAGGAACCATGGCGGGCTAGTAACTTCATCTGTAGATTGATGACGAATAGTCATACACCGTGACCAAAGGTATAATGGAAAGAAAGGAAATAACTGTATTCAGGACAGGAAGGAGGATCTTGACTTCTGTTCTTCTCGAACGGAATCGCTCCAGTGATTTAAACTAGATGGTCTATGATGATCGCTCCTTCTCTGATCATAGATATATCGGATTCAGTCTAGTCGAAGAATATCCACCAAGCAAATCTTTCAGAAATCCTAGGAATACAAACTGGGGAATTTATTGCAAGAGGCTCCGAAAAACTTTCCCTCGCACGCCGGATTAGCCACCAACACGGTCACGGATTTTTCGAAGCCTTCAGTTCGGTGTGCAAAACTGCACTGGAGAGCTCCTGTCTACTGAAAACACCTAATGGCAGAGAGAAGCCTCACTCTTTAACTATAGAACTCTCGGAGCGTAATGCAGACGTTTATTCAACGAGGCCCATAGGAGTGCGTCAGCTGAGTGTGTGTTGCATAAAACGGGACTTACAATATACAAGATAGGCAAAGAGGACTTCATGAAAAAGGTTCTGCGAATGGAGAGCTGCCATCAGTCTTCTAGGTTCATGTGTATTGTCCCAAAGAAGCCTAAATAGTGAAGACACACTTCGGAAACTCCTTGGTGGAATATTTCTCGGACTGCTGGAAGATAATTACGCAGCCTTCTGTATGCCCCCACTTGGCCTGGGAATTGAATTAATTCAAATCTTTCTAGTTCCCGGGACCGGATGGCATCATACTAGCACAGCTGCAGTAGACTATTAAGGTTTAATGCAACTGATGGTAAATGTCTGTGCGAACTGCATAAAACTGGGTTAACACACGGAGCCTGTAGATGGGTTAGAGTTATGTTCATCCCGAAGGCTGGTAGGGGCTCCCACGTTTCGGCCAAGGATTTTCGGCTTATCAAGCTCCCCTCAATAAAACTTTGGAGAGACTGATAGTTTGGTACATAAGGAGGCGCATTCTGAGGAATTATCAAGAGAGCAACATGGTTATTGTCGGTTGTGGTGGATACTCCCCTGCATACATTGTGTCATTAGGATTATGGAATTCGTTGTTGGGATATTTCTTAATATTGAGGGAGCTTTCAATAACGTCCTGCCGGAAGCAGTCGGAAAAGCTCTGGACGATCTTGAGGTTGATTGAAATGGAATGAGGCAACGTAAGCTCTCGACGAAATGTGAGTAGGGGAACCTTACAAGGAGGAGTTCTTTCTCCCCTTCTATAGGTCCTATTCATTAACGACGTACTTAAAAGACTTGAGGATGGTGGCTGCCGGGTGATTCCTTACGTAGACGACGGGTATCTCAGCGTTGTTGCAAATTGGTCAGTTGGAAGTGCTCTCGCCATCAAGATCCCGGAGGTACAGCAACTTTTTGTGTTTTTTTTTTTTTCTTTATGTGTTTTTCACAATTCTTTTGGGTATTGTTCCTTAAAATTATTTACCATTTAAATCACCGATACCATCACCATCGCTATCTTTAAACGAACGCGGATAGATTTGATAGTAATTGGCATTTTCC
>NW_017537244.1:111848-128826 GCF_001853355.1 Bactrocera latifrons | reverse complement strand
AGTGCCCTTAACATTTTCTGTTAATATAGTTTCTACATATGTAGTACATATCTATATTTAAATTTTTGTTTTGCTTAAAAAATTTCGAAAAAGATACCACTTTCTTGCTGAATTCGACTAAGCACAGGTTTGTAATGAACCAAGCGAAAAATCAATACTTCAATACCTTCAAAAGTCACAAAATTTGTTCGTTCAGTTTTTTTGCTTTGCTCTCACCAATTTTTATTTCCTTTTGTTAGTATTAAAGTTTGATATCCCAAAGGTGCGCTAAAAAAACGTTTGCTTCCCACTCAGTCACCACTTCGCGAGAGGAGTTTGTGAGAGAAAAATAATAATGTTATTAAACTCGATTTCTTGCAATGAAAAAGTTGCAGCGTCACGAATATGCTCCAATTTTATTTGCCATTACTATTATTTATGTATATACATACATTCATACAAAGAAACATAAAAACGGACAACCCAACGTAACTCCTTCATAAATTATGTATGTATGTTTGCCAGGGATGTGTGCGCAGTGGACACTTTGCCATGTTCATCATACGCCCTGTTTAATCAAATTTGCATAACTACATACACGTACGCATTTTTCTTATATTTCCTGCACCGTTATTCGTCACATACGCTTTTATTTTATTTATATGTTCATATTTATGTATGCATGTATTATTTTTTTACCGCCAGGAAGCAGCTCACACACAACTGCAGCTGCACTTATGTACATATGTTTTTAAACAGGTGTTTTAATGGCATCTATATTGCTTGCCAACGACGCCGTCCATCAGGCACAGCTAATGGAACTATAAATATTGATAAAATGCTGGGTAACCAAGTTATGACAACACCCTCAAATCCCATATCTCCATAAAGCTGTTAGTGAATTATGAATGAGTATTGTGTATACCCATACACACACACACACCTATAATAACACACACCCAAACCGAATTATTTTAATATCCTACGCGTAAAAGTATAATGCTCCAAGGAGCTGAATAAAAAATGTATTTATTCCTTATATATGCATACATTTGTATGCGTGTATTGTCACGCAATGCTCGATATTTTAGCGATATGCTTGTTGGTATTATTATAAATTGTTAAGAAAATTCGGTAGACTATTTCTCACAAATGTATTTAAAAACTGCAGATAGTACTAAGTGCCTCAGGAAATGGCTGAGCATTTTAATACCACTCAAGTGTTTACTGATATATTGTTTAAATATATATATGTATATGTATATAAGCGCTTACACGTGCACACACACACATACATACAGTATTGAATTCTCCATAAATGCTTGCAAGCAATTTACACATGCGTCTTAATGCACTTCTCAAGTGGAAATTTCACTTAGCAATTAATGGCGCAAGAATATTGCTACACACATACATAAATACTTGCATATATTTACATATAAACATACATGACGTAACCGCTCGTAGATGTGCATGTACTCCTTCTATGGTTATGTAAGTGCTCTTGTGTGCGAGTGATTTAATTTTGTGTTGACCTACTTTATGCTGTACCACTATGTTCACTTAATGGATCAAAAATATGAGGAACATGCATTACCGTTATTTCCAATAAAACATATTGAATAACCGTAAGACAGGTAAAGAAGTATTTTAAGTTCGTGAAATGGAGTGTCAGGTCTGAAAATGAAAACAATACGTAAGAAAGAAACAAGAAAAAAAGTTGTACCGAAGCTGGTATATCTTTGACAAATAATTAAGTTTTCATTCAAAAACCTGATTTTGATCAGTTGGTTTGTATGGCAGCTGTATCTCACAGTGATCTAATGTGAACAATTTGTTCGAATATTACAATATTGCCTTGGATAATAATTCATTCGAAACTTAGTGAAGATATTTTGTAAAATAAAAAAGTTTTCTAACAAGAACTTCTTGTTTCGACTTTCTGATGTCGACGATTTCAACAAACGAGTAGCCAGATTTCAGATCAATATCTCGAAAATTGAGGGAGTAGTATACACAGACTGACGGACAGACGAACATTTCTACATCGACTCAGCTCATAACGCTGATCATTTAGATACGTATGGTATATAGTTTATATGGTCTCCGATGATTATTTCTGGATTTTACAAACGTGGCAAACTTAAACTACCCAGTTCAGGGAATATAGATTTAAATCAAGGTAATGTACAAAATTTATCTTTATTTTCATCAGAAAGTGAAGCCTGAATCCCATTATCGGATTGTTTGGGGCTGGAAAAGTTAATGACCAATTTCGATAACTTATAGATTAGAGTGAAACCACTTCATAGACACTATTCGTATTTAGGTCTATTTCGTTATTTTCATTGAAGTTTGATTTGTTGTAGCGTCTAAGGATCTGACGCAAATTAAAATTTTGGCATATTCGAAGTAGGTGGTAGTGGGGTGACCACACAAATTTTGAATACATGTTAGGAGGAATGACAAAGCACTGACACACCCGATTCAGATGTAAAGCTAACTACTATCTATACGGTGAAATTTTGGTAGGACATTGGGGGAAGTGAGGAAAGTTTTCTGATCGCCATTCACAGAGAAGTGGTCAGAAATTATTATTTTACATATGGCTCAAGCAGCTCACGATCTTCGGTGTTAGACCAAGTATTCTCTGCGTAGCCAAAAAACATCCGTTTGAAGGCGACCTAATACCAAAAGCTCCGTCATGATGGGGAAGGACCTCTCCGAGCCGTTCGATAGCAAATTAAGTTTCAGGCAAGGCGATTCCCTATCGTGTGACTTCTTCAATATACTCCTGGAGAAAATAATTCTAGCTGCAGAGTTGAACAGAGAGGGGGAAAATCTGCTACAAGAGTGTATCGCTGGTGATATTCGCCGACATCTATATCATTCACCATAACAACTTTACTGTCCAGAGGAATGGAAAGCGGCGAATATCGCAGTCGATGGAACGATCAGCTGTACGAGATATAAATATGACGACAAATTCAACTAGCCTCATCACTGATCTATCTATCCTTATTTGTTTTAGGTGTAACAAACAACTAGGGGAACTCTACTGCAACCAACATAGCATTTTGCGAAAGTTCATAAGTTTTATGATTATGTTATGTTGAGAGTACTGGTTAATTTCATCCAGCCAGATTTGTGAGCAGTATACCGTGCCTGAGCCATCTACGTAGTATTTTTAAACAATTTTATACATTACTAACGTAACATACATACAAAATCTAAATTCTAAACTCACCTCACCCGCAAAGCTCTGACGTCAATTGATCGTTAGTGAGCTGCGTCAGCTAAAAGTTGCTCACCACATCAATGCCTAGAAAACATATTTTCTCCATGATCACCACTGCCACTCGAACCAACATCATCAAAATCATAAATAAATTTGAAATGGTTCATTAAAATGTCTATTATTTTGTTTTGTTATGATTTTTCATTTTTAAATGACGCATATATACGCAAGCGCATAATAAACGTATTTGCATGTACATTTCTGTGATTTTTATGCTAAATTCAGGCACATAAATTTCATTTATGTGCAAATAATCCTCATAGTCTGCATGTGTGGCACAAAATCGGTGCGCATCACTGCAAGTGGCACGAATAATAAAACTGTCATGCCACCATTCCTAAACCCTCCTGCAGACTAGAAAAATATCGCCATGCAAAGTGTCAATATTTCACAAATACAATATAATAAGTYAATTGAAAAGTGMCCGGYCTCACAACAAAGATGGCGCTACTATAACTAATTTTTAGTTAGCCCTAATCTTAAATGTGAATTCCGCGCGTTTGATAAAATATGACTTTTTGAAGATAAAACTTGGCTTGATAACGAGTTTTCGAACACCGCCCCAGGAAAACCAACCTTCATGGATTTTTATGCTAAGTTTAGACGTGGTGAAACCGAATGCAGAGCTTGTTACCGACGAAAACATCAAAAAAGTAAAAATAAAAAAATTTGGATCACTGTAAAGAGAAGTAGTTCAAGAAGCAAGCCGCATTTTAAGAAAAAGAAGAGCTACTTCACCAAGAAAATTTAGCGTGTCACAAGGTAGTGAAAACAATGGTAAAAACCCATGAATTGGGCTCCAAATTGTTTCCACGTTCACCGTCTTCTCCATATCTGGGTCACTAGCGGCTACTTCCTGTTCTCAGATCTCAAAAAAACGCTCGCTGGGAAGAAATTTTCGACGAATGAAGAAGTGACCGCCGAAACAGAGACTTTTTTTGAGGCAGAGGAAAAATCGTACTACAAAATTGGTATAAAAAAAAATTGGAGGGTCGCTGTAAGCAGTGTATCACCCTTCAAGGGAACTATGTTGAATAAAAAAAACAACAAATTTTGCTAAAAAAATGTGTTTGACTTTGGTACGTCGGGTACTTTTCAATTGACCTCTTAGRCAWATAATACTTMYATTATATATARTATATGTATGTRTTTGRATATGCAAATTCGCYAATTCACACATATATAGTATAAATATGTATGGTATGTATGTACATAAAAACCCATGTGTGCGTGCCTAATCTCGCCGCAAACTTATCACAACCTCATCTGACATTTGCAAATTGTCGTTGACACACATATTCTAATTCTTGTCAATTTGCCAAGCGTTACCAGTTTGCCAACGGTACGAAGGTACCGGTAAATATATGTATATAAGTAGATGCGTATGTATACACATACAAATATATCATTTGACGACGATTTCGAAATGCAAAAAACGTTTTTCGGTTCGGCTTTTGGCCGTCCAACCAAATGGTCGCTGTTCCACGCGTGACCGCCTCCAATCGCACCTGTTTGTTGCATGTTGCCCCAATGATCAATTATAAATATGGACATATCTATGCCACAGCAAGTCCTAATATTTTAAGTTTCGATGAGTATGCATTTCGAAAATAGATTTTACCATTTTTGTTAAATTAAAAATGAAGCAGAAGTGTGAAAAGTTGAAAATATTATGGATACACACTAAATAAATGATTACGTCTACTGGGTACTTTTTTCAATAGCAGATGACAGATTATGCGTGTGTGTTTGTTCAGTACTATTTGGCAGTTCGTTATGGAAATACTTACGCCTGAGCAATATTTATAAATCGTTCAACTTTATTACGCAAATTCACTCTCACATAAACGGCCTACTGAGCGTATGGAACGTCTTGGCGCATTTTATGTCGAGATCTTAAATTGGAAGCGTAAAAAATACAGCGCATGAACTAAAGCCGCCCGACCTTCCCAAGCAAYATCGCTTCGCTTTACGCGCTCTTGATAATTTACAAGAAGTTCCGACATTTTCGAGCAAAATTTTGTTCAGCGATGAGGCTCAATGAGTATGTAAACATATAAAGTTGACTCATTCGGAACGAAGAACAACCTGAGGGGTTTCAAGAGCTGCTATTTCATCTAGAAAATCTAACTCTTTGGTGATGGAATCATCGGTTCATATTTCTTGAAACACTATGCTGATAAGAACGTAACCGTTAACGGCGAGCGTTACGGCGAGTACAGTAAAACGTTATACAGGGCCCATGAACTGTATAACTTCACGTACAGGCTTTAAAATAGTCTCCGAGGATAAGTTCTTGATGTGCGAATTTTTACATAAGTATCTCTAAAAACAGGAAAGAAGTAGAAAATCGTAAACCAAAATTTAAAGAAAACCGCATACTATTATTTTATTTAGACTTATTATTTTCATTATTTCCTCGTTATTATAATCGTGATTGAATTCTTAGAAACATGTACTTGGCGGTTCAAGGTTTGTGTTCAAAGATGTGCACAACACTTTATAATTATAATTGTGATCTCACGATAGCATATATGTATGTATATATATATATTTATATAGGAGTTTGTAAAGATTATGTTATTTTTTTAATTTTCGCTTAGTCACTATTCGCCGCCTCGCCTTTGATGTCGCCAATGTGTTACAGTGTGCCACTTAGGCCGCCGACATTTCTAGACTTGCTCTTAGCTAGTCGCATAATTTTTGTTGTTATTAATTTGCATTAGTTGCAATTTTTCTGTGCGAATGATAATCATGTTGACAATTCCACTGCGCAAAGCATAATGAATGATTTTTATAGCACTTTGCGGGAGGCACCGTCAACGTTTATTCTCTCCTGTGTGGAGCAGAGGCTAGAGTGTGCGACGGAATAGTGCGTGGGTGTATACACGATGTGGAAAATATGAAAATTCGTCTAATTTCATCAAATGTACAAAACGGAAAAGGCAAAAAATTGTATAACAAGTACATAGCATAATTGCAGGGAATTAATTTGTACAGAGGCAATCACTACTGATATTAATAGAAATCCAACACAATTTTAATATATATACGAAACGAAATAATAGGAACACAAAATATAAAAATTTTTTTACATACTTCAATCTAGGATTATCGATATAAAATAATTTATGTTCGCAGTTTTCGGAAGATGACCAAGTCTATTTATATGTTTGTGTACAAATCCGAGTAATAATAGAATTTTTATCGAATTTTCTATATTCCTCTGTAAGACTCCTGATTAACTTCCGGCTAAGCCTCTCTTTGTTAGATTTTGCAATTTTTTTACTCTTGCAACCAGTTGCTACAGAGTATTATAGTTTTGTTCACCTAACGGTTGTATGTATTACCTGAAACTAAGCGAGATAGACATAGGGTTATATATATATTTATATGTATAAATAATCAGAATGACGAGAAAAGTTGTGTAAGCTGTAAATGTGGTATGCAAATTCCATGGAAAAATTAATAAATAATTTATCCAGAGGCATTAGATTTAACCTTCGGGATGGTATAAGAGGGCTTCATGTGAGACGGTGTGAAAATTGGACGATGGACGTGGCACCGCCAACTTTTTGGTGAAATCCCATATCTCGAGACCCGACCGACCAATGACTAAATTCGGCACGTAGTATTCTTCTCATATTCCTATGTCGCAGTGTGAAAATTGACGAAATCAGACTACAACCACGCCTAATTCCTATATAACAAGAAGCAATTAATATTACGGAAAAAAACTTTTCACAAATAATGTCTTCAGTGTATGCCACCTTACAACCAAAAATAGTTTAAGCCCAACAAAATCTGTTGAAGCTCCTAGGTACCGAATATTTTTTGTCTATAGTTGACTTTTGACCAAAAATATCGGTCAATGTGTGAGATATACTATACAATTGAAATATAGACAAAATCCTTTCCTGACAATAGTTACTCTTTTTTTCAAAAATGGGTTGACTCGGGTCAATACTTTCACGAGCCTCCCATATACCTAATATAAGGCTTTCGAACATCCAGGTGACTTTATGCTGGATATATCGGCCAATATTTGAGTTAACGCAACGAAAATGAGAAAGCGTGTTTTATTTATAATAGTGTATCTCTCTGCCCAATAAATAAGTTTGAGCGATAACTTGACCTATCCCCTATATGACTAATATCAGGATTTTCGAACATTCGGCTGACTTATATCTACTTTGGTTTTTTTAGTATGTGTTAGTTTTATATTGTAAAATGAAAAACACAAAAAAAATTAATATACAACTCTTTGCGTTATCTTGTAAAATATTAATAGAAACAGAAATTTCAAAACGACCGGAGCAGTAGTTTTGATATTATATTATGAGTTTCATCGACTGTAAAAATGTATTGCATTRCTTTTAGAAAAAAAATTAAAAACAYTACCCTCTTTTTAAAATATTTTRAACGCAGATTTGAAATCTTTATTTTTTTTATAAAAAAAACAGTATTATATACATATCTATTTTATTCTAAATGTATAATATTTTTCACTTTTCTTTTTAAAATTTACTAAATTTGGAATGAAAGTTACTCATACGCAGTGTAACACTAACTTTACGTAGGTTCCTTAAAAGCAAAAAAAAAAAATTTAATCTAAGTTAATATTATTCCTATGCCTTTTTAGTGTGAAATACTATTTAATTTATTATGCTTATCCAATTTTTGATTATTGCAGGCAAAAACTGTTGCACATGGTTTTTGACCCTCCAAAATATTCCATAAGGGCCGTAAGTTCTTCTCCTGATAGTAAAACAATAAAATATACCAAAGATGCTGTTATCGATCTGTCATTTTCAATAAAGCACCAAACCAAAACTACAAATCCTACTATATTATAATATATATGTATATATGAACGTACTTTTCGCAACAGCGTCACCCATCTTGAGACCAAGCATTCATAATTGGATAATATTCGATCGAATAGAACACGTTCAGCACGCAGTGAAGAAAATGTAGCAATCTTAGCTGACAGTGTGTGCATGAAGACCATGGAGACTTGGACTAAAAAATTTATAATTTTCACCGATGCATACATTTAATATTCAACAACATACTTTAATTTTTCTCCAATAATTTCAAAATGGGTATTTTGCAATATTATATTTTCCTCTGCGATTTTTGGGCAATTTATAATGCTTAAATTGTTATGAAACCATATCCTTCAATTTTCCACTAAAATTTTTTATTAATCTTTTTTGTTTTGAAAGCTTCATAATCATCCATTGAAGTACCGTTGAGATTTCGGAGGTATATTTTGACTCAGCTTTAGCTTTAGTTTAACAAAAATAAACAAAAATAAGAAAACGAAAGAGAAAAGTGTCTCATGCCCATGCATACACCCATACAATTGCATTTTTTGTAAATTTAAATTAAATTTTCATAAGAAAACGTTAGCTTTACAAAGCTAAATCCATTATTTTGCTAACTTTTCGCTTGTAAGAACATTAGAGCGATTTTTCAAAGTAAAATTTCCTATTTGGAAAATATTTGGAAGTTTTAAAGCGAAGTTTAAAAAATGTGAAGAATCGGTTGTAAGAGAGATATGTATTCGAACTGACCCATTCCTAAAAAATATCAATAGAATATCTAATTGTACCTACCTATTAAATTTCAWTCGGATATCTCAAAAGCTGCCTCAACACCAGCTTTAGACCCATAGTCTTTTAGGCAAAGTTGTTTTTCCATTTTTTGGCTTTCTGTAAATTATCCTGTTCTACTTGTAATTTACGATCTTTTATACTCCACAGCCTATAAATTTGCGGTTACAAAGTAAAGTACACAACATCTTTTATTGAAACGTTACCCATGCCAAACATGGCTTTACATTTTCCTTATTAAGCTATAAGATATTTTTGATATCCTTCGTCAAGATATCGCTTAAAATGAGCAAAAATTCCTGCCACGAAACCGTGATATTACTTCCTTGTCTATTGTACCGTCAATGCCTAGGGTATTCAAGGCTTGTACGATGCAAAAGATAAAAGCGATACGAAACCAACTGCAGCCACTCACCGCCAACACCCGAGACGTTGTGAAGCGTGTGAAATGTTCATTTGCCTAATGGCAGCTTGTAATGCAAACCCGTTGCCATTTTATATGTCACAAACAAACTTGTTTGTGTGCGTATGGCACAAAAACATTTGCCACATCTTCCCATAATGGCAGCTGTCAGTATATATTGCGTGGCGCCACAAAGCTCACACGTTCGCCAACACTTGTATAGTGTGCCCATGCGTTGTTAGCAGCTGAAAACCTGCCATGCCATGCCATGCCACGCTTGCCATTCCACGTTCAGTTAAGTAGGACAAAAACATTCATTATCATGTGGTCTGAAATTGGTGCAGCAGCGGCCGTGTGCCCCACCGAGCCGCACCGAGTTGGCCAAGTGTCGACTGTTGTGCTGTTGGCTGACTGGTGCCTGGTGCCCAATGCCCGATGCCCGTTGTCGTTTGACAGGTGTCGCTTGGCCTAGTGATGATCCTATTTCCATTACATAGGAGACACATCGGCGCTTGTTAGTGTGTCAGTGTCGCCGCAAAGCACTAGCTTGAACGCTAATGTAGTACGACTAGCTGCCACTGATGAAATGCCTGTGGCGTAGAACTATGCAAGGCACTCCTTAAACGATTTCGCATACAAAAAAAAATAAAACAGCCGGAAGATGGTGACTACGTAATCAAGTTAACAACGTTTATACTTACATACACACATACAGCTTGATACATGCAGAGTGTTTGAACATGTATTACTTTTTCAAATGGCGAATGGCTCAAAAGATTGCAGACAAAACTTGAAAGAGACCAAAATAAAGACGAATGAACGAAACGAATTGCCAAACCTTTCAAGGAGTTGAACAGAGGAAGTATTTTTGTTGAGTACTTTCGTTCATGATGTTAGCGGTCAATGTATTTTTGTGTAGCGAATTTTTCAAGTGTAGACCAAGAAATTTAAAAAGACGAAACTGTCGCAATCTAATTTTATATTATTCTAGCTTGGGCCATCGTACCGTAGCTACTGATGGACAAGAGAGAATGACTAAACTTTGAAACGTCGGCTTACCACCGAGCTCAATAGTTAGAATTAAATTCGACACAATCAGTGCGGAGAACTTGCGATGGAAGACACTTACCTAACCTTGCTTTCATATTTCGAAGTAAAGTTAGAAACAGAAAGTCTCGAAAATCTAAACTTACAATTTTTTTTACTCAAAAAGTAACAGATCGGCACGAGATCGAAGCTGTAGAAATATTTGAGCTTTTTTTCCTTTTAGGAAGAAGATTTTTTTACGCATAGGTTATGCCGACTATCATGGACCTTCTGGTCTAAAGATTGTCTACACAGGAATCCACGCTTGAATCCGAACCGAGTGCGCATTTACGTTCAGCTCGGCTATCACGCCATACATAGATCTACTGGTCCTCTGTAATGCTAGGTGGAGGATCAGCTTAATTTGAAGTGAAGTATTAGTCATACACGAGGTCAACCTTTTAGCGAACATTAAAAAAAACTTCATATCTCCGTTTGATACTTTGTCTAGTCCCTCGCACTCCGAAGCTCAAGAGACCAACAGCCGTTCGATAGTCCTCTAGAGACAGTTTGTGTACGAAGCAAGAGAGTTTTGCAAATTGGCTCTTACCAATGACTGCCAGATGGAAGTTCAGTTTAATTTCAGTTTCGTCATACAGGTCGTTTGCGACCTTCAAGATGGACTTGATCTCTAATTTTAATACTTCATTTAGTTCTTCAAACTGAAAAGCTTCTAGCTATTGAAGAGGAGTTCTAGATATTGCTGAACAGAAGCATAGGACTTGTTTCAGCATCTTTCTCATGCCTACTTCACTGCACTTTTTGCATGTATGGTCGTCACTTATAACCATCCGTATCGCATGCAATGCCAGTATACTTTGTCCTGTCATTAGGCCAACAACAGTTATGCAGTATTTTCAAGATTCTGTTCAAGATCCATGCGTTTATTATTTCAGCTCCATCGGAAATTTCATTGTATAGCGTTTTCACCGACTTCCGTAATTCATGTATTTATAGTCAGATGGATGACACTTTTGACAACTTCATTAGCTATATCGTGTCCGGAATTGCTGTATGGCCTGGAACCCATATATGGAGCGGCTTTCCGGCAGCCTCCTTATCTCCTACCACTTGCTTCGAAGGACATTCTCTAACGTAATGCGAAATGAGATAAATGTCTTATTTGCCACCTGGTTATCGACTTATATATTGATTTTCTTTATGTTGTTTCCTGGGTTGTTAGCTATCTCAGTCGCTTTACTGGCAGCAAAGACTTCTCTCTGAAAGATACTGCAGCATTCCGGAAGCTTGAAGGGTTATGTCTTAGTTTCAGCTGAAAAGCTAGTCATGTCGCAAGTTTCGTAATTCTATTTACTTTACTATCTTCGAAGAAAGCATCTCTTAGCTGGGTTTTGACTCCGTTTAACTTTTTGGGAGAGACTTCGGTCAAGTATCGATCAAACCATTTAAGAGATGCAGACAGAAATCTTCACCGATGTCTTGGAAGAAAGACAGTCGAAAATTCATAAAAATAATATTWACAGTTTTGAAACTGATATATACGTAGATGACCCTATATACACATGCGTGCGAAAGATTGGCAGCCTTCTTGGGTTTTCCAGGGAAGTTACATTGAGCTGTTCATTTCACTGAAAATACATATATACAAACAATCATAGCAATATACGTGTATCTATAAAAGTAGGTATATGAGCGAATGTTGGAGAGTTGCGCCCAAAAGGCGGCGTAAGAAAGGAAGGTGAAAGCTAAAATACAAAAAATAAAGTCGCTTAACTGTACGAAAAATCGACCGAAACAAGGACGAAACAACGATGCAGCAAAAAGTTCGCTATGCCGAAAAAACTTCCAAGGTGGCACGATAGCACAAACGCATACATGCACAAACAAAGAACGTAAACGCGAGCGTAAACGCCAGGTGTCGGAACGACGTGGATTCGCCCTGGGTGTGTATGTATAGCTGTGTAGGTGCGTGTATGTGTAAGTACTAGGTCAGTGGGTGGTGGTGAGCTCATTATCAAATCTAGCGTATAAATAAAAAGAATTATACGAGCTCATATTTTTCCGCACGCATATACAGTTACAAAGAAAAGTACACAAATGCAAACAAAACAAAAAACATACATATAAACTATGGTGTACAAGTACAAATTCGTAAATCGGGTGTGTCATGGATATTTCTTTTGTTTGTACTTTGTTAGAAATTTTTCCACGTGAGCTATGAGTCAACCTTCCGGCATCAAGGATCCGGGCAACAAATAAAAAGCACACACAGGCAAGCTTAAATGCACACACACACACACACATAACTAAATGACAGGAAGCTTCTTAGCGTAAAACTTTCTTTGTGTGCCACACGCATATTCTGCGCGAACTTATTGAACGTAAGTATATATGTACGTGTGTGTGTATTGTTTTTTGGGTGGCCCCATTTAGCTACCATTAGCTGAAGTAAAATTTCGCGTAATCAACGATGAGATCAGCAGGATATAAGCGCCAATATAATACCACCTATTTACACTATATATATATCTGTATGTACATATAATATATACCAGTGTATATATTGATTTTTGCCCTCACCAGCTAATGTTTATATATACACTAATAGAATTATGCAAAGCCCTCCCGCTTATTGCTTTGAAATTTCTATTCTGTATTCAATTACCAAAAATRTATATTTATATTGTAATCCATATTATTCTGTTAATTACGCTGTTGTGCAATCCAACTTATGAATAGAATCAATATAAAATCTTATGTTAGTCCTGCTATAAGTTCAGGCTGTTATAAAAATTAATACAAGGTCTGTCGCAAAAGAWACAGAATTTTTTAAATATAACTGTTTCTGGTGGCKCCACCMATTGGTGGATATATGAAATAAAAACTCTGATCTCTTGTTGATATTTCTTAAAAATTGTAAGACAATTGGATAACTACAATCGATGTTATCGATCAAAAAGTGACAGCAGCTTTTGGTCATCGGTCCTAAAATGCATATAAATGCATATAAAGACAAGATTGTAGACCGAGAATTCGTCCCACCTGGCCAAACGATTAATGCTATGTTTTACCTTGGTGTTATGAAGCGTCTTTTGTCAAACATTCGTCGTCCTCGACCACAATACCGTGAGGCAAGGTCCTGGCGCCTGTTGCACGATAATGCGCGGTGTCATCGGTCGACGCTTATCACTGATTTCTTGACAAAAAACTCCATATTAACCATTAATCACTCACCCTACTCACCTAATGTGGCACCCTGTGATTTTTACCTATTTGGAAAACTTCATTTGCCCATGAAAGGACACTGGTTTCAGGATATTTCAGCTATTCAAAAGGCGACGTCCGCTATTCTCAAGAGCATTCCGAAAAATGACCTTAAACACTCTTTTGAAATGCTAATTTAATAAAAGAATATAACTTTTGAAAAATGTTAATTTTTTGTTGTTTTTTTTTTTACAGTTCTGTGTCTTTTGCGACAGACCTTGCATATAATAGCCGTGTTTTATTTGACCAGCAAATTAAGCTATTAGCTTATTTTGTATGAAAGATTTAGCCAACATAATTATGTTGGTTTTTCATRAACTATCATAGCTTACATARTATATTGAAYTAGMGGCTTTRCCAKTGCAYATCCTTTTTYCATTCACAATAGCTAGGTTTTTTTCAAAACGAAGTAGTTGGCAATAGCGAGAACCTTGTGACCTTGACAGATGAAAATGTAAACAAACCGAAATTACAAATTTTTTGGATGAGCATTGAATTAAAATTAGACCTCAAATGAATAACATGTATATATTTTATTGTATATTAATATTCCGTTMACTAATTTGAAATTTAAAACTAAATTGAATATCAGTTGATTGTTCTTGTCCACTTTGTTGGTCAAATAAAACACGGCTAATATATTTTTTAAAAAGGTTAATGAGTGATATATAAAACTTCTTTCGAACTGTTCACATTTTACTTTCACAGAAGCTCTCAAATAATTCAGCTATTGATCAAGAGCAGTGCGCACAGTATATTGAATTGGACGAGTCTGTTCGAACAAAAGTTTTTTTGAGGCTTTTAAAATTTCTATGAGATATTCGCAGACCTTGTTCTCCAACTCCGATCACAAACTGTAGTMCAATGGATTCAAATATGGACTTTCAGGCGGTCAATCATTCATTCTGAAAATACCTGAAACCAGGAATATTACTTTTAAGCCGCGGTAGGGTAGCTTATGATATATAGTTGTTATAGCTTTAGCGGTTTAGGAATTATATACATTAAACTTACTAGAGGAAGAGGCCACACCAACTTTTTCAAACTTTTTTGCCCTCAGCTGCCCTTGCTACTGCAATCCCCTGTGCCAAATTAMACTACTATATCTTAGTTTAGTACCTAGTTATGGGTCTTTTGCATTTTGCGTATAGGTCTTGCGTTAATGGCATTTGTGGACATGGCAGTGGTTCGATTACACCCATTTATGTCCTTACTCTTTTGCCAAGAAACAAGTATTTCAATGCGAGTGTCAATTTTTATTCAAGCCACAGCTTGCTTAGACAAACGCAAAAAAGGACTGAAAGTCATTCTAATTCCAACAGCGCTTATCATAATGATCATTTATAAATAGAGGGTTTTCCAATAAAAATGATATGATATATAAATGATTTTTATTTAAAGTGACGTTTCCTATTGACTTCTGAAGCTTGAAGAGAGTTTATTTTATTGCTAGAGACCGACGACTTCAAACAACCTTACAAGAAGTAGTCTAATTGTGTTTAATCACAACTTCTTGGACCCCATTCAAAGTCACAATTTCTTGAAATGATCGAATCTCCATACTTTTCTTGCAATGATTCTGTTGTTTCAAGTGCAAAGTGACAAGTAGCCCCGCCTTACTGGAACCAGATGTTGTCAAGATCGACTTCTTCTAATTGCGGTCATAAAAAGTTGGTTATCACCGATCTAACTACCAGATCCACCGGATCGAAAGTCACACCAACCACACCCTCAGTATAGGTGAATGTAATGGTTGTTCATAAATAAATTATGGATTTTCTTCGCACCAGAATTGACAGTTTTGTTTTACACGACTATTACGACCATAAAATAGTAAAAACGCACGAAAAATTCCAATCGGAGAACGATTATTTTGATAGTAAAATTTAAAATTTGTAAACGTTATTCTTGCGAATCTCATTCCATGATGAATACATAAACATTAAAGAAATAAAAACAAATTTATGATCATGTCATATTAAAAATGGCCGAAACGACACTTAAAAATCACATACTCCTTTTTGGAAAACCCAGTAAATAACTTCATAACTTTCTCCAAAATGTCTAAGGAAGCSAAGCAAATGAGTCTGKTAGTGGASGAGGACAAGATAAAATGTCTTCTGTCATCAAACAAAGAGTCACTACATTCGTGACTTTTCTCCGTCGCCAATGTTGACAGTCCTAACTTCGAAGCCGTAGATAATTTCGTCTATCTTGGAACTAGAACTAACACCAACAACAATGTCAGCCTCGAAATCCAACGCAGAATAACTCTTGCCAAGGCACTAATAATCCCCGTCCTGCTAGATGATGCAGAGGCATGGACAATGACAATATCTGATGAGTCGGCGATAAGAGTTTTCGAGAGAAAGGTTCTGCAGAAGATTTATGGTAGCTTGCGCATCGKCAACGGCGAATACCGCATTCAATGAAACGATGAGTTGTACGAGATATCCGCCAGCGAATTGAGAGACAATAGCTAAGCTGGCTATGTCATGTCGTCCGAATGGATGAAAATAAACCAGCTCCGAGAGTATTCGGCCCAGTACTCGACGGGTTAAGCAGAGAAGAGGAAGACCTCCACTCCATTGGAGAGATTAGGATGAGAAAGACCTGCACCTAGGTGGAATCTGGAATTAGCGCCAAACWGCAAAAAAGAGGAAGGCATAAGCGGTGTCTACGTCAATAAAGAAGAAGAAGAAACGTAAACATTGATTTATCAATTCATTGCATCATTGCTTTAAATACTAATTGAGGTTATATGTTTTTAAAACGATATCATGTTATTTTTACTTGAACAAATTAAAAAGTCATTATCTTAAAGTGCAAAATGGGAAAATTATTTTTCATAAGTAGCACATTTCCAAATTTTTTAGACAAGTATTATTAATACGAAATACAGTTTTTCAATAATTTGTTAGCTTATTGGTATTCATACGTATACACATATGTATGTATTTCCAGTGCATTCATTTAATTCCAACAATTTATTTATGTAAGTCCTAAATGTGCTCATACTCATAGCTGATGCTCATAAAGTATGAAATATAATGTACATATACTCGCCAGGGCATGTGTCATAAGCGTATTTTGTAGTCGTGCACAAATGTCAACAATTGTTGGCGATGACACAATCGCCTCGCATGTCAGATGTCAAAGAAGAAAGCAAGCGCCACTTAAAAGCAAACAATTGCCTATTGTCCAGTCGATGCTAATTTTTATAAACCACAAAGCTATTTACTATTCTATTTTTCTACTCATAGTATATATCTAGGTGGTGTGTATAGGTATATATGTAAAAGTGATTCAGTTGTGTGCCRTCATACTTATTTCATATAATTTCAAGTTCTAAAGCTATTCGAAGATACT
>NW_017537244.1:109294-110328 GCF_001853355.1 Bactrocera latifrons | reverse complement strand
AACAGCAAAACGGCTCGGCTCCTCGTTTACAACTTCTCAAAGACATTTTGTASTGGTTGTTACAGGAAACACATTATTCCTATGCAACTTGTAAACCTATACGGTCGCACGCAACAGGCGATGCCAGCGATCCTGTCTCCCATGCTCCTCGTCATCTCTAGACGACAATGGTCAAATCGTTTTTTCGCTATTTGCTTACATATATAACCAGAATATATTAAATAAATTCCATTCTAAAAACATTTTTTGTTGGCCTCTGAAATAAACTTGCTTCATTAACCACTTTGAGGATTTAAATATAAACTAAGGAAAAACAAACGTCCAATCATCRAAATTTTAAATATCTTACGAAAGCCAACTAATAAGTAATTATCTTATTTACTCTATCTCCATACATATCGTCATACAATGCTGAGATTAATGGTAGTAATTTACCCCAGTGATCAAATAAACAACAATTGAATTATAAAGATCAAGACAAATCACATCTTACATCGGTCGATATCATCCTCCTAATAGTTATTCGAAATATACAGAGTTCAATAATTTCAGATGAAACCAAAAACAAGGAACATTTCGCTTAAAATAATTAACAAAACGGAAAATACGATATATACAATTAAAAGATATGCTACCCTCATTTTACTAGGTGCCATTAAAGTCGCAGCAGATGTACTGCATCCTTCCGAAAGTGAACCTTTACTCCGATAGCAAGGCAGCACGAACGAGTATTGAGCTGACTGCCCGTGCGCCTGACAACGGAATCGATATAATCGTAAAGCCGATAACCTCGGAAGATGATCTGTTCTCTTCCTGTGGCTTTTTAGTGCGAGTGCGGGATTCACGAGACTAATAGTACTTGCACATTTGGAAGCTTCATTTGATCTGATGAAAATCGATAGTGGTGCCTAGTGTGTTTTTTAAGTTTTTTATTTTATAGTGAATTCCCTTTACAGACAGTCCTTGTAGCTACCTCCTATACACGGACAAATTTTATGAATTATAAAMTTTTTCAATAATATTTTCGTACAAAG
>NW_017537244.1:93504-108486 GCF_001853355.1 Bactrocera latifrons | reverse complement strand
ATTACCACGTTTAAGAAGGAGAAGAAAGCACTGCCTGTAACACTACTTAGAACTTAACTTCATGAAAATATTCAAATCTCGCCACAGTTGTCGCACACTTTCTTCCACTTTATCGTACAAAATGTCACATGCGCACAAACTGACGGTGTTCACCGAAATGACAGTAATGTGCGCAGAAATTATGTCCAATAAACTTGCATGGTAAGGACATACACACACATACATATGTACATAGGAAGCGACATAAATGCGTGCAAGCATACGCAGCGCCTTGTCGGAAGTGACTTTTGCAAAAACATATAATACTTGCATGCTCTGCCTATTGCCATTTTCGCACGCAAATGACAAACTGTTTATTTACAAAAACAACACAAGAAATGCAAAAAAAAAACTATGTATATTTACAGAACCGCATGAACTCGTTACAAGCGACATGATTCTTATATTTCACAACTTTCCACTATGCGCATTCGTGCAGTGCTTCGTTTGTGTTGGTCGTTTTCAGTTTTTGCACTCGACGCATTGCTTTTGGTCTATCAAAACTTTGATATCATCACTGCTTACCTGYCTGACCGACAGCTCAAACCGTCAATACGCCGCTCCGCCTGCCACTCCTCGCTACACTTAACGCCAAACTATTCGCCAGCGCTTCTTTGCCATTTCATAGCTGTATTTGTATGTATATAAGTTTAYATGTAAGTGACATTTGCTTTTGGCAGATCAACGATTGTCATTTTGCCTGTCATTTTTGTAACTCTCAGCGTTGCGTGGCTTGGCAGTTGTAAGCCATATTAACAGAAACGTGCTAACTGTTTCACCATACATAACATGTGTGGGCCTGTGTGTATATGTGTGTATATGTGTTTACATAAACGCTTTTTTGTTATTGTTATTTGCCATTTATTATTACAATACTGGCATTGCCGTTGTCGTTATCGAAATGACTCTGCGGCACGTAGTCTCTATGGAGATTTCGCCATACCGATTTCAATTCCACTCCTTGTGTAAATACACTTAAGAATACTGCGACGATATAAAGSGGCTTTATACATAGGTTCATGTGTATGTAAGTGCTAAAAATATGAACATCCATATACATATATATGTACAGAGTAGTTTCTAAACCCCAAACAGTATACATTGTTGCAAATAACTTATACGAACGACTTTTCCAGACTTCAAAACACATTTCTTAACCATTTATTGGGATGGTCTTTAAGTCTTTCAGCATATTTTCTTTTATATATTCGATCGACTGAAAATAGGTTCCACGGAGCGGCAATTTAAGTTTGGGGAACAAGAAACAATCACATGTCGCCAAAATCTGGTGAATACGGCGGTTGATCGTGGTGTAAAATCCACGAATTGCTCTTCCACAATTTCTACCKGTTTCGACGAATGTTGTCAYGCATAAGCCTCAATACGTCCAAAGRGAACTCCTTATTAACCGTCTSTTCACCCCGTARCAAATTTATGATGCGCCAAAYCACGAATATCGAAAAAMCRATCAACATCMACTTGATTTTTGAGCGGCTTTGGCATGGTTTTTTGGTTTTGGCTCGATTTTTCCTCCATTTCGATGATGTTATTATTGTTTGCATGTCAAACTCAAAAACCCATGTCTCATCGGTAGTTTTAATGCTCTCCATCAATATGAGGCCGGAATTCGCACGATCAAGCATGCCCAAAGATACCTGTTTAAGGTACTCTTTATGAAAAAAATTCTGCTTTATCGGCACGAGTCGAGCAAGAACGTGTTTCATACCCAAAATATTCACCAAACTCGCTAGAGATGTCGAGCTCTCTTGCCATCTCTCCAACACTTGCTTGACAATTTTCAAGCATCTTTTTTTTTGACATGTGGCTTACGAAATGTGGCAAAYATTATTGTTTAAGTTATCAGTTTCCCAAAAGTTTGTCCAGACCGCACCACTATAGCGTAGCTGCCATACAAACTGATCGTGTAAAATCTT
The DNA here is from genome assembly GCF_001853355.1 of Bactrocera latifrons. Lineage (NCBI taxonomy): Eukaryota > Metazoa > Arthropoda > Insecta > Diptera > Tephritidae > Bactrocera > Bactrocera latifrons. Next base: position 106,513 of record NW_017537244.1, on the reverse strand, counting down.
GTAAGCAATCTTGTTGAACATTTGAACTTATGAAGGGTATTATAGCTTTGGTGCAGCCGAAGTCAACGTGTTTTCTTGTTACAAAGTAGTCTTGGCATTACGTTATGCAAAAATTCCTTTGGTAAACATGATTTCACGTAAATATTACACACACATACTTACAAACACTCTTGAGTACATTTAGACCTATTATATTTGTTAGTATTTGCACGAGCGCTCGCATATTGGCTGACGGAAAACTGTCATAAAACGTGTGTACGTCCGCTTTTCATGGACAACATTTGTGTAAATGACTTTTAGCACTCACGACGACGCCCGAGGGTGGTAACAAATGCAAAATTAAGAGGTATTAAGGTAAATATAACGCGGGTCTATATATGTACTTTCGTTGTCTTAGATGAAAAAACAAAATTAAAAACATGAAATAGGTTAGGTTAATATGGTAAGCCAATAAGCCACGCATATACCAGCTTTTGTCCTTTGCGATAACAGATAGAGCCCAGATGCCTACAGTGTAGTCTTGCCAACGCGTATCAAGTGCACAAGGTATGCTCCATTGTTTTCCTGGTGCTCTGATATAGGCATTTCCTGTAGTTTTGTCGATCTGTCAGCCCCATCCTGCGGACGTGTGTCGCCACCAGACAGTGAGCAGTTAGTAATCCCATCATGTTCCTATAGTCTCTTCTATAATATACTACATCCCATCATGTTCCTATAGTCTCTTCTATAATATACTACAGTGGTCCGGAAACCTAAAAGTTTCCTTATGCCTAACTCTCTACAGTATATGTATTCCCACACAAATTCCATTGTTCATTTTCGAGTCATYAGTATAGATGTTTTGAGCGTTGCACATAGCTAACATACCGCCAGCTATTTCTCTCTATGTTTACTTTGGACTTTCTTTCCCACCGAGTTCTATATCCAAATTCTCCTATAGCCAGTAGTCGTCATATATTATGTTTCTGTCGAGTCCTTGTACATTTTTCTGCGCAGTTTTCATCGAAGAGGTCTGTAGGTGGCAGGTTTAGTAACAGTTCAGAAGTCACCGTTGGAGTTGTTTTTAAAGCTCCCGTTATGTACAGAGCAGCGAGTCTATGAACCCTTTTCGTTGAGTTCCGGTAGGTGGATTTCTGTACCGTAGAGCCAAATTGCTCTCATTATAGCAGCGTTACGAGATCCGTTTTCTCCGGTTTCAACCCCAAACCCGTTTGCGATGCCCAATTCCGAACTGTATTGCTAATGGTCTGTAGAGAACTACCTGTTATTAAGATGGCAATGGTACTGTCTTAAGAGCTTTGCGTACCTCTACAGACAGATTGCCCAGTACTGATAACTTTTTTGAATATCGCTAATGCCAACTAAYATTCAATCAGATGTCGTATACGTAGGTTGCCTTTTATATTTGAGAATTTCGTGAAGGTCGTCCAACTTCCGAAAACTATTGATGCTGTGCACAAACTGATATTTTAAGATCGATATGAGACCTATCGTGAGATTGCGACAACTACAAGTATTAGTGGGACCAGCATACTTTCAATATTCATGCTCAATCAAGTCCTAGTCATATAAAAATTCGATTCCAAAGCTAACTCGGAATTAGAACCTACKTTACTCTTAGTTTAAACCAATAATCATATTTTTCTCATAAGATCACTTTATTAAAGTGTAGCTTTATACTGTCATTGCATATCACGTACACAACTAAATGTACCTAAAAGCTATAAACTTCAATTAAGTATAATCATATATAATTTGTTAATAATTGTGTTACATCCAGAGAACTTTGGACAGGTTTGACTAATTGATACCACTTAACACCCTCTGGCCACCTATGAACTAAAGTAAACTATCTAAATCTTTAATGAAAACAGTAATTAATTACTTTTATGGAATGTGTCGGAATACATTACATTTACCCACACATRCACATGTACATATTTTTAAATTTCCTCTTATGTCAGACCAAAAATACATGTACTTGCGGGTATGTTGAAAACTTTCAGCGGCTCATATCTGGCAGTATCATTGCAGTTGAAGTAAAGCAGTAATAAAAGTTTCGACTAAGCTTCGGAACTACACTACAGTAAAAAGCTAGCAAGTTTAAACGATATTGCAGTACGTACTTAGGAATTCCGCTCACGTGCAAAACTTTAACGAAACATACCCCAATATTGTATRGGTATCAAGTACATATGTGTAGGATATACMTATGTRTGTAYACTCGTATGGTTGAATCTATAATATTAATTTTTATATACGAGACACTTTTGTATAACCTGATTAGAAATCGAATATCCCGAACGGATTTGTAGATTTTAAGTTCGAAACGAATCAAATTTTTAAAACGTTTGTTATAAAAAAAAAGAAAGGATTACTTCCTCCAGGACTTTAAAAACAAAAAAACAGAAAAAATGTTTTTTTTGGCAAAATCAATTTATTTTATTCAAAATAGTCTCCTTCTGCTTTATACAGTTTTTTGCACGGTCTTAGCTCGTTGGTATTTCAGGTGAACACTGGGAGAGCTTAATGGTTGAAATGTGATTTTTTTTTTTTCAAATAATCAGTCACAATAATGTCCTTCGAATGTTGGATTCTGAGCAATTTTTGGTCGTCAGTCAATTTGTGCTGAACAAACCGTGCACACACCCTTCGTAAGCCTAAATAATCCCGCAAAATGCGATAAATCGAGGTTTTGGAGAAGTTCAATTCCATTTCCATGAATTTCAATGATGATGTCGGCTGATTTTTGATGAATTCACGCACAGTTTCAATGGAATTTCCGGTGTTGACGGATTTTGATTGGCCCACATGTTGATCGTCATGTATATCCTCACGACCACTTTAAAACGTTGAAACCACTCCTGCACTCTGCTACGGGATAGGCAATTATCATGATGAACTTGTTTCATCAATTGAACGTTTCGGTAAAAGTTTTACCAATTTTAAAACAAAATTGAATGTTGGCTCTTAACACATAACATAGTGACACTTAAACGCAATAACTTCACTTCCAATCGATGAAATTCTCACTGGACAATCGRTAAAGATAGCAGATTCTAACGCACCAGTCGRCATATAGATGGCGCCATCGGGGAGCGCTAGGTTCAAAAAGTCCTGCTTACATTGGAAAGCACCTTGTATATGTGAACAAAACCATTAAACAAAATGCCTTCTTTATTCTGAATATGGTTGAGAGCAGCAATTGGACGATAAACTCAAAAGATATCTTTTTATACCCGGAACATWCAGTTTGAAAAACAGAGGAGGAAACGTCGTAAACCCTACATATAAATGATCAGCATGATTTAGTCATGTTAGTCTGTATGAACGCGAAGTAGTCCCTTAGTTTCTGAGATATCGATCTGAAATGTATYCTGTAAGTATTTGTCCAATCAACGGGTGTTTTTTGCTGAGGCCTCACGGGAAATGGCGTCGCAATGGCCGAGTTTAAACTATTTTTCCCAAAAATTTCAGAATTTCTTTGTTAAAGTGTATTTTTCTAATAATAAAAAATTCTAATATAATATTTCATTTTTATATGAGAAAAAAAATTTTGAAAAAGACTGTTTTTTACCCGAGAAAACCCATGAAACCCCTTAACGTTTTTAATTATTTTCATTTCGTTTCTCTGATCAAAGTTTAAAACAAATTTATCGATACTTTTTTCTGCAGGGATTCTACAAAAGCTTTTTACAATAGTTACAAATATATGGATATACATACAGGATATACATACATATGCTTATGCGGATTAGCTACAAAGTTTTCCTATTCCTAAAAACTCACAMTAACTCTAGTTTCGAAAAAAAAAGTTGTAAGTACTTCGTAACGTGAGTTTTTATTAAATGCAAAAATTCGAAATATGCTATTAAAATGAATACTATATACCATTTTTTATATAAGTAAAATGCTTAGTTATGTGCAGGTGAGGATACTTTTGAGCATTATGTATATAAAGTACATAAATATAAATATATTGTAATATGTACTTAGAATTTTTTTACTCAAATATCGTTTAGGTTTTAGAAACTATATGAGTACTTATAGCACTTTTTCAAAGGCGGTTCTGTAAAAATACGGTAAGAACTCTATTTCTGCATAGAGTATCAAACTCGATAGCATTTTCATAAATTCAAAAATTCGGCACTCATCAAAGTGAATCTTCYTTCAAAAGATTCCTTCCCAACAAAAGTTGACATTTTTTTTACTGGACCCTTTTGATAAAATTATTAGAGTCTGAGAGTCATTATTAGTGAAAAAAAAGAGGAATAATATTTGTCTAAAAATCGCAATATTAAGCTTAATATTTCCGGTTTCAATATTAATTTCCGATATGAACTCGTATTACACTATTTATATATTGTCTATTCTATGGAGGCTTACTATTGGGGMYATCTCAGCCGAAGCTTATAACAAAGGTATGAAAATTTTGGATTAAACTATGACATTATTTGGCACAGGAATTTATTTCGAAGGTGATATTAAAGATTGGTATACAAGTACGTAAAAATGCAGTATTTTTTTKAAATCTGGTCGATAGTCGATTTTCMARWTTTAAAGCCACAYTGATAAGTTCCAGTCCGTTTGTTGACGGTGACCTTTAGTCTTTCATTACGCTCGATAAGATCTTGTATGCGATATGAAAAAGGCTTTTCCCACGGTAATTGACGCATATTGTTGGGGGGACCCAGAGCACCTTCAACCCTGTTAGTTTTTGAATTGTCATGTTAGACTGAGGGATTGAGGTTCCATTTAACAATAATAATTTTAATAAAAAGGGAAATTTTGGAAAACACGACACACTTTTGGAAGAATTACTTCAGTTAGCCAGTATAATCTGTAATCTAATCCTTTAGCCACTCTATTGTCTTTTCTCTGAAACACTCCGTGCTTCTAATGAAGTTCATCAGTGTAAGWAGTTTTATTTTTTCAATCTCTGAAACGTCGTTCAGAAATCTTCAACCGAAAGTTTATTTTTTTGTCTTTGTTGTATCTGCTCTGATTAGATTAGAATATATTGCAGTGGTCTTGCAAACGGTAGTCGGTTTTGGTAYCTAATTTTACTGATAAGACGCCAYCTTCCACTCGATTATCYAGTTTGGACTCAACCGTAGAGATGCTAATCTCCACCTCGCCTCTCTCCCACTTTTATCTGGAAGGGAACGCAATATTGGAGACAGAATATAGTTTCAGTTCTATAGGATTTCGAAAGTCCATGGTAGAGGGTAGAAATGGGAAATTACTAAGCAACATAGAATAGAATACATACGTAAATTGCCACAATCTCGTACACAACAATCTCATTCTCTTTCCGTAATATTGCAGTTATTATGTTAGTGAATCGATCGAAGCTAGATAAAGGCAAATGTTGCAATTTTCCAYCATAGAATAGTTTTACACTTCAATGCCAACAATGGAAAACATTTCATGCCGCCATTTTATGGACGAGTGGTTGAGAAAATTACACACACATACTCATTCGTAGCGACTTACAAAGGTACAAAAGCAAAGTGCAGCGAGGTTCTATTGATTGCGAATTCTCTAGCTGCTTTGCAAAAAAAAAAATTATAGAAAAAAATTTCATTAGATTAGAGCTGTTAATGTAAACTTCATTCGTGGATACTCGTATTTATTTGCAATAGACAAAAGCACATATGTCTGTATGTATATGTTGTGGGCGAAACATCTCCGTACACATTCATGTATGAATATAAAAACAGTATATCTGGCAGATATACTTATAATTGCGTTTTTATTTTTTCTTCTATAAACCAATGTAAACTCTTCCATCAATATTAACTTTAGGCTACCGAATCAGTGTAGTGTTTCCAGGCAGAAGTAGCTGCTATCAAAGTGGTGGTAGACTCGGTTGGATGCCTGGTCGCCGCGGAATCGCTGGCTATCGATGAGTCGATGAGCTACCCAAAGCGGGAGACAAGTTGGCATCTTTCATTCTAGCACTGAACCAATGAACGTCGAGTGCGCTTAGCAGGTCGAAGACCAGCTCCAGTACAGAATGCAGCACATCTTTTGAACTATTTGCCTTGAGCAAAGTTCCTCTTACCGTTAACGTATTCATTATTACTGGACACTATCCAATAGGCATCCATGTAGTAAGGCTAAAGATCTTGTTGGAGCCTAGTTGTCCAGGCACTATACCTGTCTCTTATACACATCTAGATGTGTATAAGAGACAGGCACTACACTCTCCTACATTGTCCAGCCTTTGCACGACTGCACGATAGTTTGATAAGCCTGCGACATCCTAATTATTAAGATTTTCAGACTTTCAAATAARAAAAATGTGTGCATTCCATRAAATTCTTCCAAAAATATGGATCAATCGGTTAAGGAAGATATGCACCGTTACTGAGCCGATACAAATCTTAACTAATTATTTTATATCATATATATATCGTAAGATTGGAGTGGCAAAGGCCAATCACTCATAACAAGTCGGCGATAGTCTCGAGAAATTTATGGAATAGAGTTTGAAATTGTGTTGCTAGCATTAAAAAGATTCTTTCAATATTTTTAATGAATCCACTTAATAAATATTCAAAGAGAAGATTTATTAGCGATTGCAAAAAAGGTGTCTAGCAAGTTACTTTAGCAAAAGACATCGCTAAACACCTAACTGTTTCTTTATATGTTTCCGAAGTTCAAATATCTGTASCATGAAGAAGAAAAAGTCAGAACATAATAAGAGATCACTTGAGGGTTACTTTAGAGTTATAAAAACATGTTAGAAGAAAGAAACCGGTTTTGCTTAGTAGTAAGGGTTTTGAATTTTTTATTCACTGCCACTAATTTTTTTCTTCGCTGTTTGGAGCCAATATCAACTACAGCTACCTGATCTCTCCATCGGAGTGGAGGTCTTTCTCATTGAAAACCTTCATAGTTGAGTATTTTCATCCATTCGAACGGCGGTACCTAGCCAGCGCAGCCGCTGTCTTTTGATTCGCTGAACTACTTGTATCCGTATGTCAACGTCGTCGTATATCTCGTACAGCTCATTGTTCCATAGACTGCGGAGTTCGCCGTTACCAATGCATAAAGGATCATCTTCCGCAAAAATTTTCTCTCGAGCACTCCTAAGACCGACTCATGAGATGATGTCAGTGTCCATGCCTCCGCACCATATAGTAGAATGGGAATAATGATGGGCTTGTGGAGTTTGGTCTTTGATAAAAGCGTTTTCAATGGTGAAAATTAAAAAAAGGAAATAATCGASAATTAAAATGTCAAAAAATTACCTGGTAAATTCAGTAAAAATGTTGAATTTTAATAATATATCTTCACAAAAATCGAGATAAGATAAATATACGAGGATTGCACTGCGACCTTATATCTATTGTGCACTCCCCTAAATCTGAAAGACCCACTTAGCCCCAGGATACACTACAGGTGCTATTGAGGTGATATGATCTCAATTTGGAGTTTGTTCCTAGGGATTTCGATTAGATATTTTAATCTGCCGAAGTTATAACTCCCATTAGCAACTGGGCATGGCGCATGCCTTGGTGTTATTGCCAATACCTCTCTTTGCCCACCAATACTTTGAGGACCTACTTTGAAGAAGGGCTCAGGTCCTACCATGTTAGTGGATGCTGTGGAGCAGGTGTGCTCATCAGATAGTTCATTCCCGGCCGAGCACCCACATGAGGTACACTTCATTCCATTCCGCTAAACTATTCAGCCCTTCTCTACACTCCTGCACCAGTAGCGATTTTATCTGGTAAAAAGGTTACCGTAAACTTCTTGGTAAATGGTAATGTTGTCCCGAAGGAGAAGAGTCAATGATATTAGGCCCCTTAATTCTTTCATCCGCTKGAATGATGTTGATTGTGTGATTGGCTACCTGACCTATTACTAAGTGAACATGTGTGAGCTTAAGAATGTCTGCAAGTGCTGCCGTCGAGGATGTGCATATTGCACTCGGCATTTGAATTCAAGCCTACCGAAGTCTACGAAGCTTTNTGGTAATGTTGTCCCGAAGGAGAAGAGTCAATGATATTAGGCCCCTTAATTCTTTCATCCGCTGGAATGATGTTGATTGTGTGATTGGCTACCTGGCCTATTACTAAGTGAACTGGTGTGAGCTTAAGAATGTCTGCAAGTGCTGCCGTCGAGGATGTGCATATTGCACTCGGCATTTGAATTCAAGCCTACCGAAGTCTACGAAGCTTTTGAGGCCCAAGCCACCGCTTAAAACGTGATTATCGGTCGCACAATCATGGTGTACAACCTCTTGATAATCATTGGCTTGCAGCCCCATGACATACCAGCTAGTCGACTGCACACCATATGTACCTTAATCGCTTTGATCATGGTCTGTTGCTTCCACCGCAAAGAGAGGAATCCAGCGTGAGACCAAGATAATTGGCCATGTTAGTTATTTTAACCTCTCTGCTCCTAAGGCTTAGATTCCTGCGGCAGGGCTGGGACCTACGTCTGGTAAACTGGACGATAGTCGTCTTGAAGGGGTTGATGTTCAGCTCAACCCCACTGCACCATCCTTTAGCCAGGTATTAATTCGACATAACTTTGTTCGCTCAGCTTCTATGGCAACTATAATATATGCTATAGTGATCCGATTTAGTCACATTTTTTCTAAGGTATCTTTGCATCTGTTCGGTGGAACAGAAAGTAACGTTTTTTCTTGTTCTTGCTTTTAGCTAAACGCAGGTAATGTTCCCCGAAAAACTATAGTAACAGTTATTGAAACATTRCACTGACTTATTGATTTAACCTCGTACGAGACTTACGGCAGCTTGGTTAGAGACGCATAACCCATAACAATTCGTATGTTAATTTTCCAGTTTCTAACGTGGGAGTTTMATTTTTTGGAAAAAATTTCGCTCATAAATTTCAGCTCAACGCTAATGGTACAAAGCAAACGGCAAAAAAAAGTGACAAACGGCAATTCTTATTATATTACGAATACCCCTTGACTAAGTATATACAGCCATCTCTGTGTGAACATATATTATACGAGTATTTGCAGGTAAAAGCGGGTATTTTCTGTTTCTCGCTAATTTCGAAGCTTTAATGCGAGTATTCGACGAAGCGGCTTAAATAGATAATGCCTTCAACTCAGCAAACGTTCTTTGCATTGCACAAAACAAGTAACTTACATACACACACACACATGCCTGCAAATATACAATACAACGAATACGGTTTTTACCTGCACAAAATGTACAATTTATTAAAAGTCCAAATGACTAAGCACACATACACACATACATACATGGGTAGTCGTAACGGCTCGTATGTGCGATCGTCGTAAAAACTTCAAGGTGAACTGCTCTTCTAAATGCCAAACGCCAAGCGATCCCAACAACGTTCGAGCGATGTTTGTTCCACACAGATGGTAAATGTGGATTCTTGTCGTTGTTGTTGTTGTACAGGATTATGTGACCGCATAATTATAATAGATGACTGATCCATCAGCTAAAGCTACCTAAAATTCGAATGTGCTGCGAATACTAAGAGATTTGTAACGCCTTTGGAGGAATTTTATTTACAGCGGTCCCAGCAAGACGGCTACGATCAAATGCTTGAGCATATTATTGAGCATATAGCCGCGCAGATGTGCTCGCGTTGTTAGTGAATTGGTAATAACATTTGATTGGCATATTCTTAATTACAGGGTCGCAATATTGATGACCTTTTCGGTGGCGATCGGTTAGCAAGATCGGCATTCATGGCGGCGTTAMGCGGGTGTTTACCTTTTGAACACAAATGTGTTTTGAATTTTAGGATTTGAGCGGCTAGTTAAAGCTTTGTAACGGCGGAGGCTATGTATGAAATAGTACAGTTGTGTTTGAATCTGGCTCGTAATATCAAAATAATGAGTTCCAATGCATGAATGTTGTTTCGGAGATATATTCAGAGTTAGACATTAGGCAAGCTTTTGAGCCGCCGCATCACTGTGGTATATTTTTGAAGCAGAGGCTATAGCCTCATCGACCGGAAGTCTTTTGGAGATCAGGTTAGGAATAAAGAGTGTCGCCTTCATCGGCTACCAGGTCACAAAGGCATAAGGAACAATGAGATAGTCGACGAGAGTGCCCACAGTGGTCTATGGTTGTCATCCGAAAAAAATATCAACGTTAATGTATCCAAGCATTGTCTATGTGACGGTCTGAACAGTGGGTGTTACAAACATCGTGGTAAACCTAATATACTCTGTTTAGGCCATAAAAAGGTCAGAGTTTCCATCCTAAACAAAGCATTACTCAAGTGTTATCCGAAGCGTCGTGAGGCATACTTTCGATATAATGAAATAGTAAAAACGTACAGTGTAGATCCAGTTTTGATATTTTGCGAATTTACGGTATTCTGTGATCCTAATGGTGATCAATTTCGAGGTACCCTACTTTTTCAAAGAAAAAACCACAAACTTCAAGTTTAATSSGGAATATTTATTATCAATCGAAAGAACATTCTTTGGCATATATTTTTTAAGATTATATCTTTCAAATATTGGCCGCGGCTACGTCTCCATCCATGAGTCCAATTTTCGATGACTCGTTYGAGCATTTCGACTTRTAACTTACGAATGAGACGCGTGGTGTTTTGCTCAAAAGCCTGAATCGAAGCGGMATTGTCCACTTAGRCTTTATAATTAAAATATACCCACAGGAAATAGTCTATCGGTGCGATATTACGCGATCTTGGTGGGTAATCGATCGACCCAAAACGTCAAATTATCTGCCCACCGAAGTGTTCCCTCAATGGATCCATTTGATTCAGGCATCAAATAGTCGGTTACCATGGCGSGATAACCGTCGCCATGGACTGGTATCATGTTTGAAGAAATGTGGACCGATGTTTCCACCGGCCTACAAACCACACTAAACGCGGCAATTTTGCTTGCTTACATATCCAGAAATGGTCCTCAGCACTGAAAAAATTTTGGCTCGAAAACGGCGGATTCTCATGAAACTTTTCTAGAATCATGTATGCAATGAATGCTGGACTTCAAGATGGATGATAGTGTGGCGAATAATACGCTTAGTAAGCCGATAGTGATAAGTTTAGCGAATCGTGCGAAACACTTTCTTTACAGAACGTGAATTTTTGTAATAAAGTTGAACGATTTTTAAACCTTGTTCAGGCGTAAGTCTCTCCATTTGAAATGACAAACAATACCGAACAAAATTAAATTGACAGCTAAACGCGACTGAGGCCTGATATGTCAAACAAGGGTATTGAAAAAAAACCTCTACTGGGATCTCCAGTTATATGATACTCTTTTGCTAAGGCATGTCTTCCTTGAGAAAAAATTCATACCTTTGAAATTCTTTAGCAAGTTCTTGAGTTTGCAAAAATTTCAAAACTGAGCTTTCTCATACATAATTTAATGTCAAAGTATTTCTTCACCTTATTAATTTGAACAGCTTCTAATTTTCAAGGCAGATGGCAAGGCATAAAGCATTTCAAGCGTCAATTAATAGCTTTCAGCATCTTATGACTACGGACGAGTGTCGGCTCAAACATCGGATTATAACGATCTTGCCACACAGTAGCTGCATGCACCGACCAAGCAGCAATTAAATCAATAAGCGATTAGAGACTTACAAAAATTAAGTAAGAATGCTTAAACTTACTTGTGTTTTAGCTAACTGCGCTGTCACTCAGTCAAGGCTACCCAACCTTGCCATTTAGTCAACGCGCGTATTTGTTGCGCTAGCTGGGGATTTTATGGTTCCAATCACCATTATTGATCATGTGAATATACATATATGTATTTACGAATATATAACTCTGTGTGTCGTTGTAGTGGTGCGCATTCTGTAAACCTCCATCGCAGTGACTCCCTAATGTAATGGTGTTGCTTATAAATTTGCTCCTACATGTACATTAGGTTGGTTTTTTTTTTTTTTTTTTTTTTTTTTTTTTTTTTTTTTTTTTTGTTTTGAACTATTAATTTTTTTCAATCCCGGCACGAAATTTCTTTGGAAATACCCTAAAAAATTCCCTGAAAATTGTAGTCCTAAATATTAACATTAAGAACTAGACCAATGCCTGTAWAAATGTTCCATAAAAAATACACAACAATCGTGAGTTTTTATCTTCAAATGGCATGCCATAAAATACTTCAGATTTGTTCACTCTACAAAAGTGTCCAGTGCAACAAAGTCGTAACTCACACCGGCAAGATAATACGAAGCTCTAAACCTGATTTTTCCATGAAATTCGCATTTTTTGTATTTATCTCGTAAATGACAAGAGCTATTAGAAAAAATGTTCATGACAAATTTGTATGAAATTTTATTTGCTATTAAAAAGATGTGTTTTTAAGTAATGCTTTATAGAATTTTTATATATTGTATGTATTAAAAAATGTATGAAAATTGCATACAGCCTTACTTACTCAGGGACTGTTTTTAGGGTATTTCCAAGGAAATTTCGTGACGGGACTGAAAAAAATTAATAGTTAAAAAAAAAAACACCCTAATGTACATATCCACATATAGACACATTTATAAGCAAATATTGCATGACTGCAACGGCTAGCTAAAAGTAAACGCCAGTCACAAGCATTTAAACAGCGGTAATTAACTTKGTACGCCGCACACTGTGCGAATATCACCTTGAACACGGCAATTAGAATGCAAAGTTCATGTTTATCATACGACATGTTGAGCTGCTGGAGCGTCGCATACTTACACAACAACATGCATAGGATACATGTTATGTATGTACATGTGAATATCTATTAAAATTATAGGAAAATAGTTGAACATTATAAATTTAATTTATAGAAATTAGTATATGTGCTTGTTTGTAGGTTATGTAAATAGAAGCATTTGTATGGAAAAAGTTTCGGACTCCAATCTGACTTCAAATTTTATAGAATTTATAACACTATCTCACATTAGTTTTATTATATACTTATATACTACGTAGGAAGATTCATGAACGTGATCCAMACCGTGAAATTATCTGCTCACCGAAATGTTCTCTCAATAAATCCATTGATTGATCTGAAGAA
>NW_017537244.1:91413-92903 GCF_001853355.1 Bactrocera latifrons | reverse complement strand
ATTTTTACAACTTTTGAAATCAATTAACTTGCATCGTTAGACTAAATTAAATTTTTAACTAAGAAGCTCCATCAAGGACYAGTGKTTATCGAGGGYATAATGAATTCAATCGAWCTCATAGRTCACTCCAAARYGAATTTCGTGAAGGTCATCCAAAATYAGTTGTTGTTCYSGAAACTRTTGATGCTRTGSACAAACTATTATAGCCAGATTAWTATGARATTTATCGTGAATTTGACTGTAAAAAAATTTAGGTTGAATCTCACAAAATTTGTGATCACGATACCGGTACTTAGAAACATGCTTAYGATATCGTGACAGGTGATGARTCGTGGATATAGCCGTATGAGCMACAAAGGTTGTTTGTACATGAAGCACTTCCAAGCAACTGGTTAAATGTTTTTTTGGAAAAACTAGACATGTCAACAGTAGGTGGTGCACAACCATTTGTTCGTCGGTTGCTTTTCAAGAAATCAGGAAAAAAAGAGCAGACGGATCACTCTGCACTATGCCAATGCCAGCTCTCCCACATCGAAACAATAAGATCGTGAATATACCAAATATAGAAAGAAATCAATATGATTTTGCTAGCAATTGTATTTCAATACTCGTATGTATAAAATGACGAAATTTTCTTTAAGATTTCCAGAATAAGTGTTAAGCACCCATAGAGTGTTGAAAATATTCATATAATTCCCCGAGCTCACATGTGAGCTATTAGTTCTATAAGTTCTCTTGAACTATTGAAGAACAAAATTTGTTTGTGTTAACACGCTTACGTCATCTCAGTGATTCTTTGACGACATATAGATGCGTTGAGTAATCTGCTGGAGAACGTGATTCGAGTGTAACCGCCTTGTAGGTTGGTTCTTAAAATTTGAAGGCCTGTTTCCATTACTGTTAAGTTCTAAAGACGTCAATTAATTCATAGGACCCACATGTGGTTTAAATCAAAAACGGAGATTGGAATGTTGCCACCAGTATACTACTCTTAAGTTAAGGAATTGATAAAATAAAGCACACAATGTAGGGTCGCAAAATGAAAACATTGAAAAAAGCTCCAGTAGAAAGTATTTGTGAAGTAAACTGTTGGCGTTTATTAACAAACATTTTTATAATTTTTGGGCAGATCAAAAAAACTTTTAGGCAAGTCAAAGTGAAATAAATCGATTATTTTTTCTCTGCGTAATCACCGCAAGCAATTCGGAAAGTGTGTTTCGAAAAAAACGCGTTTATAGATAAACTGATAGAGAGCTGATTGAAACACTACAAAAATTTCAAAAAAAAATTGTCACCACTTTATAATTTTTTAAATTTTTTGAGGAACATTTCAAACAAAAAAAATTAAAAGAACAAATTTTCAGAGTTGTGACTTTTCGAAAACATAAAAATAAAAAAATACTTGAGAAATATTTTACGTGCGTAGAATAATTGTCAATAAAATTTCCGAAAAACTTAAAATTTCTCAGGAAAAGATGGCAAATTAGTCG
>NW_017537244.1:67842-89828 GCF_001853355.1 Bactrocera latifrons | reverse complement strand
CATTTATTCTAAAAAGTTTCCATCTAAAATCGATCAATCTGTTTGAAGAAAGACACAGTTAGTTACTCATTTCTAMTGAAGAAAATAATGGGGGATTTTGTTAGCCCCTATAAGACACGTCTTACGGCCCTACAATTTATTTATGATATCTGCGACTATATAAATTTCATTTCAATATTTAAGAATCACCCTAAGTTATAGACACACATGTACACACTTACAAGCATATATGGTATATATTTATACTTTGCAACTAATAATTTGAAGCTCATTAAGATTCAAGGTTACACATTTATCAGAGATGCTGTCAGCAGCAGCAGCAAGAACAACAGCCATGAAAATACGAACAAAAAAAGAAATAAATAAAAGAGAAGCTTGACAGCTCATAAAAATACCAAACAAAGGCAACGCAAAGTAATTAGACAGAAAAAGCGTTAACTCAAAAGCTGCAAGACACAATGTGCCAACCAACAGTTGATGCAGCAACTTTTTGTTGAAATTATTTGTATATAAATAAATGCATATAGATATGTACGAGTATGTATACATAAAATTAATATATATATSAATATGAAAATTATATATATGTATATCGCAGGCTTGCATCATTCTAATTTTAATGCCCACTGTTTTCCATTTGTTGCCTATAAATTTATGCTACTTTCCGAAATGCRAACACAAATACACACGTACACTCTATAATTCTAGACGAAAACTAAACAAATTAGAGTCTAATTATTAGACAGTTGAAATATGGACGCTACTAAAGCCGGTTTGCTGTTTAAAGGCTTGACGTCATGCCTGTTGGCTGCGCCATACATACATATATCAAAATGCATTAAACGTTAGAAAAKAATATTTATGAAAAGCGGACTTTAAGCATTGAAATTAATTTTTGGCCTCTGCTAGTGTGGATGAGCGCTAAATCAATACGCAGCTTAGCATCCTAAGACGACGAAACAAAGAACCGGTTCAACAGTAAAAATCTTAAATTTGTTTGGTAATATAATATAATTTGTCTTGCTTAGAARCTTATCTAAGCTGACACATTGTTGGAACTTACAGTAGGTGGCCATTAAAATATGTAAAAGCGAGTTGGAGTAATAAATTCATAAATACTGGCGACTAGATATATCTTTATACCCTATACAGAGTATATTAAGTGTGTCACGAAGCTTGTAACACACCGGAAGGAGGCATCAGAGAACCTATAAAATTTATAAAGGGTGATCCATYTCAAGTTTATTGTTTATGTTTATTATCATTCGAAAGAACATTCTTTGGCATTTATTTTTTGAAAATTATCTCTTTCAAATGTTGGCTGCGGCTACTTCTCATATGGTCCATCTGTTGCGTCCGATTTTCGATGATTCGTATAAATACTTCCGACTGGTARCTGGCGAATGACACGCGCGATGTTTTGGTCCATATCGACTCTCCTCGGTCTTCGTGTACACTCTGAGCTACAGCTGCTATATTTACGTGCTGGACGTAGTCGAATATTATATAAATATGAATACTAGTCTCAAGGTGGGGATTTGTTGCCTGTCTGTTCGTCTGTTCGTCATCTGAAATTTTGCACACGTCCTTGTCTTTCCACTCGCCGGAACCGCCGAAATCGGACACTTATAGCATATAGCTGTCATAAGTTCTTGCATGGAACCTTATCGTGTCTGTGAATGGTAGTATATCTTAGGTGCAACCGAAGTTAATGTTTTTTTCTTGTTTTTAACTGATCTCTCCTTTGCCTTCTAGTTTTGAGACCTTTTTAATAAAATAAAATTTTATTCTTTTAAAAAATTAAATGTTTCAACATTCTTAATGACTCAACGGAAGAGAGGTGCCAATCTGTGGGTTTACGRAACTACAGCAGCAAAAAAATCTTTTCAGCTGCAGGCCATGACCACATTTTTATTGTTGTCTTCAAAAATCCATCACAGAAGTAAGGAAAAAGATGGAGTTAATTGTTATTAAAAAGTATTGTTTAAATCCCGTTCGACATGGAGACTTTTTTTGAATAAAAAAAATTGATGTAGCCGAAAAAACCATTTGTTCTGTTTTTTTTAAGTCCTGTTTACTTTGGAAAACACCTTGTAATATCCCGAAAAACACATTGTAGAAAATCTGGTGAAGAAACGTCTACAAAAGCTCGGTTAAGCTGATTCAAAAAGTAGAATTAAAATGGAGATACAAATCTTTCTGTTGGAAAATTACCAGAYTTAATGAAAAATATGGATTCCATTCATCAACTTCATTAAGATCTTTCTCAATTTTCACCAATTGGATAAATCCGGTCGACTCCAACTATACTCTCGTAAGTAATGTTGCAATATCTGTCTATTATTAATATGACTATAACTGTAAACAAATATTCATAGCAAATACCTACTTAGCAACCTCCCTTACAAGCTGAGGCGTTAGTTTGTCATTTATTCTATTTTCTACTGTCGACATCACCRTAGCCGTTTACAGTTTTGAAGTATTCTCTCTATCGCTCCGCAGTGGAATTTGTTTTTGATTAGGTTGCCTAGGTACCCTACTTAATCTTCTGTCTGAATCAACTGACCAAAGCGTTAAACAAAGTAATCAATTTTACTAGTTTAAACGAAAACCCAAGCCAATTATGGTTGTTCATTTAAAATCTAACATATATCATATACACGAGTTCTTAATATTGTCAGTCGTCTCAAAGGCGAAACAACCACTAACTCGCAGATATATCGCGTTCCCTTGGCTTCAGATCGGTGGAATTAGCCTGGATTTCTAAACGGTTAAGGACTACTACCTCGGCGGTATTGGGGAAGGAAATATCAACGCTGTAAAGATTATTCGCTAAACTTCATAGATAATCAAAGGAAATTACTGTAGACAACCGAAGATTCTATTAGCCATCCAAAAATCAGTCATTCAGCAACTTTTATGACCTGCCTTTAGGACCAAAATCGGTCGATTTTGTCTTCGACGAAAGTAATTGTTCCAATAAAAACTTCATCGCTCCAGTTCTGCCAACGAGACCGTATAATAAGCGGCTTTAAATCTTTGGTGGAGACGCGAGATTTCTTCTTATCCAGCAATAATAGAAGGCTGTCTTTGATTTAAACCAAACAGAAAACGATTTTTTATTCCACTTGAAAGCAGTACATTCAAATTGCCGACAAAATTTCKTTCATTAATTTTCGAAGACTTTACTCTATGTATTAACCCTCTCGTACTTACTAAAATACCCTTTATTTTAACCAGTATAATGAATATGTTTAGTCGATTGTATACCTACCCACGCAAAATTCAAACTAAATTAATAACGAGTATTTAAATTTTTATTTAGTTCTTTTTGTCTACATATTTATATAGATACATACATACATATATAATAAATGTCCAACGATTAATCAATTTGCTAGCCGTATTCACAGCTAAGGTTTACATAAGGAAGGTCTAAGTTCGGATGCGACCAAACATTTTGTACATTTTGTTTGCAAGAGTGAAAAACCTGAAATTACCTTTGTTTAGTAAATATATCCGTAGTAGTTTCAGTTCGAGTCAGCTAAAATTATACACATTTTTTTTTTGTTTTTAATATATTTATAAATTTTATTTGATGTGGAAAACGTCAAGCAGAGTATGGGAATTCATTATATTACGCCTATCAGGTTTAGACCAAATTATAGTTCAATTCGAATCTAATTCAGCTCTAAATCACATAATTATAGAGAAAAAGGAAAACGTTTTATAGAATATGTGGTCAGAGAAAGGACCAGGCTGATTGTATTAATTTAGATATTGCTCCAGTATACTCGAGAACATAGGTATTTTMAAATAAAATTAGGCTCTCAAATATCCGCTTTTTTGCTCTTTATTCAATGCCTTATAAAATGTGTTACCGTGATCCGATATTTGAACTAAAATATGCACCGTTTCGTTCGATAATCTATTTCATCTAGACGACAACTTAATAATACCCCCCTCGTAGAAGCCCCTCCTTATTTCCGAAGAACTCGGGCAGCCACTTTTCAAAAGCCTTTTTTTACACCAACAAGGGCGTTCGCCATGGACAGGAACAGGTGGTAATCACTTTTTGCTATGTCCGAGCTGAATGATGGATGCGATAAAATCTCCCTTCCGAGCTCCCGTAGCTTCTGAGGAGTGTGGTGTGGCGTTGTCGTGGTGGAACACTACACCCTTCCTGTTGGCTAATTCTGGGCGCTTTTGGTCGATCACCTGTTACAAGCRGTCTAGTTGTTCGCAGTAGATGGTAGAATTAAGCGTCTGGTCATATGGGCACAGCCCATAGTGGATGATTCCCTTACAATCCCACAAAACACACAGCAAATTCCTCCTGGCCGTCAATTAGGGCTTGGCCACTGTTTGGGACGATTCACCGGCCTTCGACTACTCACTTGATACTGTCGTATGTGGTCCATTTTTCGTCACCAGTCACCATCTGCTTGAAAAATGGGTCGAGTTCGTTCTTGTTCGTTTTGCCCACATGTGCCCCTTGCTACTGCGATCCTCTGTACCAAATTACAGCTTTATTTCTTAATTTAATGCTTAGTTATGGCACTTTATATGTTTTCGGTTAATGGGGATTTGTTAGCCTAGCAATGATCCGAGTACACCCATCTACGAATTCTTTTTTTTTTTGTACTAACGAACCCTCATACCATGTTTCATCGAGATATCTCAATTTTTACTCAAGTTACAGCTTGCACGGACGGACGGACAGAAAGACAATCAACCGGATTTTAACTTTTCTCGTCATTTTGATCATTTATTGATGTATATATAATCCTATATCTATCCCGATCAGTTTTAGGTGATACCTACAACCGTTAGATGAACCAAACTATAATACTCTGTAGCAACTGGATGCAAGAGTGTAATTACTACCTTTTACCTGTAGACGGGAATAGTCAAAAGTCAATCGGAGTCGTAAAGGATTTTATCAGATCGATCGTTGAGTAGGTTCTTGTTTTTGGAGAGAAAATCGGGCAGTGAAGTAAAAGAGGCCTTAGATGCTTTATACGGTGACTCCTGTTCTTGAAAGAGACCGTCAGATATATTGGTTTAAAGAGTTGCACTCAGCACTCCCAATCGCTCTGGTAACTACGACAAAAAATTTGTATTGGTATCTTGCAAGAAATATTGTTTATGAGAAAGCTGTCACCGATACTAATGCCATGTTTACTCGCAAACGCAACCGTGCGACACTTCCGTAGCAGTGCTTTTCGGGGTTTAAGATCAATTCAAAGAGCTAATGCGGCTTTTCATAACCGATGTCGATTCGACACTGAATTGCAGAAAAATTGCCGAATTAAAAAGTACAATTTTTCCGAAATTTCCATATTTCTCTTATACGCTAAGTACAAGAGATCTCTCTCTTAGATTGTTATTATTACACTGTGGAACATTTTTGGAATTATTGTCTGGGGGGTGAGAATTCCAAGTCAGGGTGATGGTACTAGGTCAGTATAGTAAAACCCTCAAAGGGTTTGGCGTTCGTATGTGTCAGTTTTTTTTATGACATTTTAATTTTATTCCTTATTTCCATGGCTTGGAATTTCTCACCCCCCAGATTAGCTGTTGTACTGTGTTATTTACTCAAATAARATAGAGCTCTCAAACAGCTTGAGGTATGAAGAATAAAGACATACAATTAATTTTTTGCAAAGCAATTTGTTTTTTCTCGCATTTTTTTCAAATATATTATAATTATAAAGGTGATAAAAATTCAATTAATAAAGTGATTAAAGTAGCTTGATTCGCGTAATCCAATGATGGTACTATATTCAATAGCCTTTTTTTGACAGATCACGCCCGAGTCGTGTCAAGCTCTCATGTTATTTTTGTTCAGTATTGTTTGGTACTTCATCATGGAAAGACTTACGCCTTAACAACGTTTACAAATCTTTAAACTTTATTATGAAAATACACATTGTATAAAGATGTGTTTTGCGTTCGTCATTCAACTTATGGTCAACATAATCGGCYTACTGAGCGTACTATTCGCAACAMCACCATCAACCATATTGAGACCCAGCATTCATTATTGGATAATATTAGAYCGAAAAGACAACTCCAGCACGCAGTAAAGAAAATATAGCAGACGTAGATGAGAGTGTACCCGAAGACCGTGARGAGTCGATGCGGAGCCGTTCGCAACAACTCGAACTGACGTATGGAACGACGCAAGGCGCATTTTTCGTCGACGTCTTAAATTGAAAGAGTACGAATTAGAGTTTGTGGAAGCTGAAGCCGCTCGACTTTCTCCAGTGACATCGCTCCGCTCTATGGGAACTTGAAAAGTTCAAAGAATATCCGACGTTTTTATAATGATGCGATGATATTCTGACTAAATGTGTATATAAAGCAAAATTGCCGCATCTGGTACGAAGAACAACCTGAAGAAATTCAAGAGCTCAACGGAAGGAACGTCTGAGATATAGCCGCGGTCAAAATTTGAAGAGATTATCTTCAAGAAAATAAATGCCATTAAATTTTCATTTTCTTGTTTTTTCTTTAAAAATGTAGGGAAACTCGAAATCGATTACCCTTTATGAAATTTGTCAAGAAAGTATCGGAAATTCTACATTTAAATCTCCCGCTTGTCTTCCATGGCAGGTAATTATTATATATTTTTTTTTTTTTGTACAACTGCCAAAAAAATAGCGCGATCTCTCTATTAGTGTGTTTACAGCATCTATTTAGGATGACAGTCGACCGCAGTAATGTTAAATGATACTTTTAAAATGTTGCAGAAGGTTTTTGGTGAATCAGCTCTATCAAAACCGCGCACTTACGAGTGGTACAGAGCATTCAAGATGGGTCGGGAGACCGTCGAAGACATGCCTCGTTGTGGAAGGCCTTCATGTGAGTTTGAGAGGGATGCCCATAAATTGGAGATGTCACAYGAAAGCGCACGTACGATTCTTCTTCTTCTTAATTGGCGTAGTCACCGCTTACGCGATTATAGCCGAGTTAACAACAGTTAAAACTGGCGCGCACATACGATTATGCATAAMAAATTGGGCATGCAACGCTTTGCTGAATTTCCTTCAAAAAAATCTATTGAAAGCAGGTAACATGCTGGATYGATCCAATTCGGATCCCACCTTTATGGAACGCATGACTACTGGTGAAAAGGCATGGGTCTACGAATATGACACAYTTATAAACCAGCAATCATCAGAATGGCGGCCCAAAGACGCGCCAAAGCCAATCAAAAGTGAAGGTAATGCTCATTGTTTTCTTCGATATTCCTTTTTTGCCAAGGAACTCGTGTACTAAGAATTATTACGATATCTCCAATTGTTAGTGATGTTAAAGCTCTCGGAATTCAACTCGTYTCATCAACCTGATCATTTATATACTTATATAACTACATATCCATMTCGATAATTTTTAAGTAATACAAAAAACATTTACAGTAAAGAATATATAGTATTCTGTAGCAACACGTATACACATATTAGAGAAAAACATGAAATATATCATTATTGCTTGAAATCTAAAAAGTTATTCGTAGGCTAAGACAAAAAACAAGGAAAAKGGTATGTTTACTTAAAACATTTTACAAATATTTGAAAAGACTGGCTGACTTCCTCAAGAGCTCAAAAATTATTATATTAAAATATCTACSTAATATTTTAAACTAAAAAATATTGTTAGATATTTTTAAAAACAATTTTCTGCTACTTATGAATATCTTCTTATACTTATAAGAAGTGCTTAAACATATGATAAAAGCCAAATTGCCACGTTCTGTGCGTACAAAGCAAGTTTAAATCAAACGTTTATTTCAACACGTCCGGAAGAATTGCTTTATAAAAGTTTATTGAATTATTTTACATAATTCTGCCGCTACAACAACCAGGGATGTTGTGGAATCTGATAGTAGTAGATGTCATGAATTCCGATATTATTGGTTTGATATACGAAACAGAATTTGCATCGATCTAGGGTGCCACGGAAACCAATTTTACCGATTTTGCTATCAGAAAAAAAGCAAGAAGATAGTCGCTCACAGTTTCGAAATGTAAGTTAACAAGTTAACTTATTTTATTATTTCGAATTAATTTATCTTTATTCCTATAGGGTAAAACATACAGTTGTGTTCACGAAAATAATATTGCGACAGCACACAACACTCGAATCCTATTGCTGACATGTTCTATCTTCCTATAATTCCGTAGAACAGAATATTGTTAACAAAAAAAAAAAAAAAAAAAAACACCAAAATGCCGTTGTTTTTATTTTGTGTTGCTTTCTTTAGGATATACTTATTTCAATATTTGCACCAAAACTGTCTTATTCATTGAAATAGTACTGCTTGACGGAAATAGTTGAAAAAAATTAAAATTGTTTTGTTTTTAATTAATTTTAACTGCCATCAGTAAGTGTATTAAAATAATGTACTAATTGTGTGATATAAATTTATTGAAATCGTTCTTTATTTCTTGTTTAGTGGGTTGAAGAACAACATAGCTCAATCAAAAGGCGAGAGTTAATATTTAAGTTAAGAAATCAGGTSAAGATATATAAAGGAATCGAAGAAATSATTGGTTGCACTGCTCCGATGATATTTAATGCTATTCATCATACTATTAAGCYGGAAGCAAGACTACATTTCTAGAGGACCGACGAATTGTGCGATACAGCAAAGCGAAGACTTCGGCGTCGGCAAAAATAATTAAAARTGAATTGAAACTAATGGTCAGTGCTGTCACAGTTAGCCGAAGGTTAATAGAAGCTAATTTACATGCAAGGAGTCTGACCGAAATACCCCTTTTGACGAAGAAACATGTCAATGCAAGAATAAAAATTAATGTATTGGCCCGCAGAAAAGTGGCACAAAATTTTATTTTCGGATGAGATCAAAATTGCTTTGTTTGGTGGTATAGGCTCCAGGCAGCGTGTTCGTTGTCCCCCAAGCACAGAAAACCACCCAAGRTACACTACAAAGACAGTTAAGTATGGTCGGCTAAAGACTATGGTGTGGGCTTGTTTCTCGTATGCTTGCGATGGTCCAATCCGTTCGATCAGTGGCATTATGGAACAAGCAGTGTACATTAATACATTGAAAGATGTTATGCTACCTTATGATAGTTGGAAAATGTCTTTAAAATAGACATTTCAGCAGGATAATGATCTTCAACATACGAGCAAACTAGATAATCAGTGGTTTTCATYTGAAAACATCTACGTGATACCATGGCCAGCACAATCTCCGGACCTAAATCCGATCGAAAACTTATGGGGCGTTGTCAAGAGAAACGTTGCAACAGCAAACCCATCGAAAAGCACAGAGCTTTGGCAAGTGTTTATGGATGCATGGGCTCAAATCTCTGTGAAGCGTTGTAGGGAACTTATTGATTCCATGCCACACCGATGCCTGGCCGTTATAAACAACAACGGATTTATAACAAAATATTAGACCTTAGGAAACATTAGACCTTAGGAAATATTAACTGTTGCTTTCATATTCTTAGTTTTATCGTTTGTTTTTAACACACTACTATTTTCATGAACAGCAAATTTTTCAATTTTATTTTAATTTAATAACTGTATGTACACTAAAAGAATTTTTTGGTAGATAAAATTGTAAACATTTATTAAAAATTAGTTTTTTATAACTTTCTGATCGAATATTGTTCTTATGATGTGATTTGACTCTTAAATAGTTAATAGCCACTGGCACTATTATTTTCGTGAACACAGCTGCAAGTATAAAACACGAAATGTCTTAATTAATGAATTTTTGTAAAAAAAAATCAGGATATTTAAAGATATTGGATTTACAAAACATAATAAACGTAATTTAACTCCCAAATGTGTCTTTATTCGTTCGATAAATGTTATGTCTTAACATCTTCATTTAATTCGGAACTCATTAACTTTAATAGGGTTGCTTCCAAATGTATTAATTGCAAGTTTTGTCACGACGAAAATCCAAACATATTCTGTGACACCATTGAAATTCAGAATTGGTTTGCAATTCTGACAGCTAAGCAATTCTGTCTCGGATTCCACAACATCCCTGAACATTAGGAAAAAATATTTGTTGATCGACTTGAAATTCCAACAGCATTTTTAAAACAAGTTTATCTAGAGAAATTTACTTTTATAAAATTTTAGACAAACTACATGAATTATTATTGAATGAGTTTATGATAAAATATGATGATGAATAGATCTGTGGCATTCCGAATTAAAAATTCAATTGCCTGAATATCAATATCTTTTATTAGAAATTTAAGTGTTGTAATACAAAATTTATCTTCTGCACGCATTTAAAATACCATGTTTTATTTGTGTTGATAAAAATTAGTTTTGATTTTCTTATCGGCAATACCAAAGTATTTCTTTTTAAGGAAATGTATTTTCATCAAAAACCATTTAATCCAATTGATTTACTGATTAGAATTTCCAATTAGCTTGATCTAATAAGATTTAACATTGCTTGATTTTCCAATTATAGCACAATTCTAATTGGATAATCCCTTGTCAATGGCCTCATTTGTATTCTATTTATCTTGTATACACCATACAAGTGTTCACGCGTGACCTTCCCATGAGGAAATGACAAATGCTCAAAACAGCAGCTGCAACAATACACAACGGTAGCAGCAAGAAATCCACCCTAAAACAATATAAGAACGCGCCGTTGGAGAACTGGTCGTTTGTTAATGCTAATTCGGTTAGACATCCTGTAGGCGCTTGTTTGAGCTACACTCTTGTGTGAGAAAATTCCCGTACCKTTTCGTTTTACTTTTTTATTTTTTTAAAGATGTTTTTAGTTTTTGAAATTRTATGTTTCGGACATGTTGATACGCCCGCAATTTCTATAGGAGAGAGAAAAAGACTGACTGGTTGTAAAAGTTTTTCAAATGACAGCAAGTCCCTATCTCGCTCCCACATAGGTTGCAGAACGTTTACTCCGAAAACATACATTTGATTTTAATTTATCACGCAGTGACATTAATTCAAAACATTTCACTGTAATAAATTATTTGTCGTTGATTAAATCCGTTGAACTCTGTAAGAATACTTCCAGTGTGCTAGTATTGCAGCGCCTTTGTAGCCACGTCGTCGTATTTGAAAATGTAGCGCCATTTCATTATTAGAAATCATCACGAACAATTACTGGGGAGCTAAATTCGTGTATGTGCGCCCCAAACCAAACGATTCCACTGTGCAGCTGCAAATGACGTTTGAAACGACGATTTGCGGACATCAAACGGAAAACCGAACCCAACCAATGGGCAAATAAATGCGCGCGCGTTTTGTAGACGAATGCTCCATGCTCTTGATGAGCGATTGCGTGTTTGTGTGAATTTGAGAATGTATTCGTACACGACGCTGTTAAGAGAAACGCGCGCAAAACAAAGTCAGTTCGGCCGCAGTAGCGCGCTGAGTCGACAGCAAAGTTAGCGCATTTTAAACGAATCAGTGATGGTGCTCTTTTTCTTGACATGAAGAGGGGAATTACAATATTTCCATAAAAAAAAAAAAGACTAGTAAAGCAGAAAAAAAAAAAACGCTGGCACTTCTCGTGGTTTAGTTTTTTCTAATAAAAAGTACTTTTTCTTTTCGTTTTTTTCTTAAAAATAAGGAAAATTAGATATTTCAATTATTGGAAACTTTTATTACTATGCTGTATGTTCATTAAAACGGCAATCATTTGCAAACCGAGAATTTTTAATCGAAATTTGATTAAAAAAAAGTATCAAAAATAATTATAAAAATGAATTATTAGGTTATTTTTAAATCCCACATGCCAAAATAAAAAATTATGTTTTTCATCCTACTCTACTGTACTACACGAGTTCCCGGCGGATGCAATAGGCGGAAACAACGCACCACACCACCACTGTCGCCATTTGACTACGCAGCGCAGATTGCGTAATCATCAATTCTTTCAAAAGCTCAAAAAATGTGTCATCATTTTCATCACTTCCTTCTTATACGCCTATTCGTTGCTTTGCTTTGCAACGTGGTACGCCTCGTTTTTTCAATTATTATGCTTGGCGGAATTTTTATCAACTCGGTTAAAGCACTCGTAATTTTAAAGAAAATGTGCTTTTCATTAGCTGGCACTTGAATTTTAAACTTTTACGTAATCGTTGAGTCACCAGCATATTTAATTATATTAATTTTAACGGAAATATGTTAAATAATTTTTTTTTAATTAAATATGAAATCCATAATGTCCTTCTGTATGAATGCTTTTATATTTTTATTGACTTTATAATTTTTGCCCTCGCTTCTCCGTTCCCAACAACTCCTTGAACACATGCACGTGATATTTTATTGTTCTAACACCAATTTTTTAAGTATATGTCATATTAATTAATGTTTAATTCCATTTTTGAAAGGTTTTGTTTTATTCATAAAAAATAAATTACGTTTGTTTTTTTTTTTTACTCAGCATTAGTCAAAGTTCAGAATTAGCCCAATTGGACTCCCAAGGGGCGCATATATAGTTCATATTCACATTTTTTTTTTTACCAAGTATATTCACACACATTTTATATATTATATATTTTTTCCTTCAAGCACAGCGATTTTAAGCGCTCGACGTAAAAACACGGACCGTACACTACCACGAACAACGAACGAATGAATTGTGAAACAGAAAAAGGCGACAGAAATGCGTTGTTCCAAAAAATCAACCTCCGCTTCGAACGATTGCCGCGGCCCGAATCGTCGTGTTCAGCAACAGCGCTATKCCAACAGGGGTAATGTTGATGACGACTTGTAACGTTGTGGCGATGACTTGCTCTTCGCAGCACGGAGAAAACTATTTTGCTTGTGTTGGGCACTACACAAGTGTTGGGGAAATTGTATACTGAACGTGCTGTTACTGCGGTTTTACATCATAAGCTCTCTAACGATTTTTTTTATTACTCCAGACGGGTTGTACAGCGCAGCGCCATGTAACGTAGTCGTTGGCAGCGTCATTGTTGCTGCTTGCTTATCTTTTTATGTTCTTATATAATATAAGTAAGTGTAAGAAAAAGCTTTTTGTGGCCATAATTTTTGGTTGCTATGTGTGCAAAGTTTTTTAGGTATCAAAAGGGTAAAAGGGGTAAAGCGCAAAACATGTTTTAAGTTCTCTGACTCAATGTGCTGTTCTGCAGACTGGGGAAACAGTTATCTATATATGCGCAAGTATATAGAAGCATTGAATTCGAGAGAGCTTTCAGCAATTACCTCTGCAAAAGTTTTTGTGTGTATGTATTTTCATTTGTAGTTTCAAACGCTTGTAGGTCAACAGTTAGTAATTCTCGCGATATGCTTGCTTTGCAGCTTTGATTGCCATGCCTGCGTTGGTTGGGGCTCATTTTTAGTCGCGCTCTCATGCTCACGCTCAAATATGTATGCATAAAGCTTTTTGCTGCCACGAGTAACGACGCCAGCAGCAATGGAGACAACTTTGGTTGCCTTGCAAATCGATGAGTGTACAAACGAGAAGTTATCTACATGCACGTTTATATACAATGACAAATATACAATATGCATATAAATAAGCAGTCTTCTATATACATAGGTCTTATATATATATTCATATATGCATGTGTATATATCGTATTATACCCAAAAACAAGTTGAGCAAGTTTGTCGTTGACACACATTTTCTACTGTTGCCTGTTCGCTGCTGTTTTGTTGCTCGTGCCACTGCTTTCGCCGTCGTCGTTGCCGACGCCACATAACTGCTACGTTGTAGCATGAAAAGTTGTTGGCTGCAAAGCGTTGTGGAGCAGTGGGGCACTTGGGCCATATTGGTGCTATGCGAGCGTATGCATATTTCAATATTACATACATACATACATACATAAATATGTGTATACACACATAAATTTTATCTCTAATGTATGTTTGTATCTACTATATGGGCTGTCTCTTATACACATCTAGATGTGTATAAGAGACAGGCGTTGTGGAGCAGTGGGGCACTTGGGCCATATTGGTGCTATGCGAGCGTATGCATATTTCAATATTACATACATACATACATACATAAATATGTGTATACACACATAAATTTTATCTCTAATGTATGTTTGTATCTACTATATGGGTATATGCGCGACTGGTTTGGTTTGCTACAACTTTTTCTTGCCTGATTGCTGTGCTGTGCTTTGGCATCCGCAACACACTGTGTTAGCTTTTGCTGCGTTTGCTTCTGTTTGTTAAGGAAATTTCCACTACTCTCCAACAGTGTTGTCATCGCTGTTATTTTGTTTTATTTTTTCTATTATTGCTTTTCTGCTTGGCAGTCAGTACGGAAATTACAATATGTTTTCGCTCGGGAAAAATGTATACAACGAAATTGTWGGCGAATAACATTTTTACGGCGAAGGAAATTGATTAATTTGTTTTCGATTTTCAATTTAATTTTGAAGTATAGCAGTGTAGCAACTATATGTACATACATAAATATATGAATACATATGTACGTATATAAATAACTTTGTATATAAAGTTGTTATTAATCTCGGCAATAAACGAGCAATTTTTGTTAGCTTTTGGATTTTTTTGCTCAAAATCGACTCAATTTGTGTTTGACTCAATTAAAAGGCTTACAGAAATTGTTCTACTCTGAGTTATTATGATATGAGTTATATACATGCATATGTACATATATAAAACATTTCACACAGTTTGTGTATTTCGGAGTACCTTTGTTAATGCTGCCGTTTGAGTGAAAACAAACTGAGTTTCTTCCCRTGAAAATCTTAACTCTTGTGAAAACCACCAAAAACAGAATAATTTAATAAAATTTGTGGATGACATGTACATATAATATGTATGGTATGTAGATAAATATGAATATATGTATGTACGTTTTAGTATTTAACTGTGTATTTASTTATCGAGTATTCATATACACACATCCATACATATACGCATGCACATACATATATCAAATTAGTCTTAATTCCGAATTAAGTCAATAAGTACGTATGTAAGTATGTATCTATATATACATATGTACATATACATTTATTTTTCGGAATTTTGTAAATTATAATTAATATATTTAAATACATATTTACATATGTATGCATCCTGTGATTCTCGCGGCGGTATTTTCTTTGCTCACATACCGACGAGGTATACATACATACATATGTATGTATGTGGATGGGGCGAATTGCTGGAGAAGAGGCACAGTGAGCTTTTTAATTGGAGGGTCGTAGCTAGGAAGGAACGTTGAAGGTGTATGTTCCTGTAAGGAGCTCACCGTCAATCTTAACTTAATTTTGTATAGAGCAATGTGCATTAGAAACATTCAGGCAATATCTCCTCCATTATACAGCCCATTTCTCTTAAAATGTCTGTTTATTTCTAGTTTCTTTTGCCTGCTGCTCTGATAAAGCTATAAAATAACCAAAATAGATTTATATATTTTTTAACTTAAAGCCACTATGTTCTAAACAGTTAAAAAAATATTACTCCTCGCATTTTTCAAAGTTTAATTATTCTATTATTAGTGAAAAGACTAAAAAATACTTWCATATGTATATATGTACATTTATTATTTTCCAATACCTCCAATTTACCAAATGGACTGCYCTTTTACTACTATTTTCCATGAAACATTTACTTTGCCATATTAATTCGAGGAACTGAAATGAAAAGAGAGAAATTTAAAATAAATATTTTAATTTGCAATATGTATGTATGTATGTACATATACTTATATGTATGTATACATATATATATTATATTATTATATACAATTATATGAAAATATACTAAAATTAGTATAGAAACAAATTTAGAAACCTTTCCAAGACTTTTACTAAATTCTAATAGTAATATTATTACTTAAATATTAAATATATATCATATTAAAGAATATTTCTGATAAAAAATTTTTAAAATTTTGAAAAAAAAGTTTATACTACCTAGGAAAAACTGGAAATTTCAACAAAGGAGCATTTTTCATACGTAAAATTCCTTAGAGATCAAAAATGTATGTTTACTTGAAAATTAAAAAAAAAAAATTAATTTACATACAGACATATGTATATATGTATATGGGCAACTCTTTTCTGCTTAATCAATATTTATGTATGTGTGTATAAATATTCTTCAACTTGCAGTGCTATGCGTGCCCCAACACATCTGATTAGATTGCGAAAAATCATCTGATCCGTACACTCATTCCCAGTCCCAACTGGTTGCAAAGTAGCACAGTGGGTTAAATACTCAATTGAAACACATACCCTCAAACACACACATATATASTCATATCAAAAGCTAGCGCATCAGAGAAGCAACGCTGGCAACAACTCAACAGCTGTAAAATGACATGCTAGAAAATACGGTAAGTAGAGCAAGCAGAAGAATTACAACAATGCGGGAAAAAATACAATATCTATGTATGCATATGTGTATGTACATACATATGTATGTTTGTATTGCATTATAKGGGCGCATAGATTACCAAGTCCGTGATGCATCCATGCGCAGTGTGTCACAATGCAACTAGCAAAAGTGTTGTTGTTTTTGCGGCAAGTGCCTGCGAATATATTGCAGCTAAAAGTGGGCCATGTACAGGTTGTCTCAACATGGGAAAACGAACTGGTTGAATGTGCAACACTAGAAGTGGGACAAAATTGCGATGGTGAGTACCCTGTAGGAACGTTGAAGATAGTGGAACAGGTTTGTCGCTAAGGATAAAGTGATGGTTGGTAATCGTATGATTTTGTTAATATTGGAATTATGACATACTATGACAAGAAAAGACTCTTATCAATAATTTTTCTTTTTTTTTGTGGCAGTTAGTACTGAGATTGGCAACAAATGCCCGCAGGATGGTGCTGCCCAAACGAGAAGACTGACGGAAATGTCTAGAGTAGGGCACCAGGAAAACAATGGAGCATCTCTTGTGCACTTGTCATAAATTAGCAAGTCAACGTTGAAAGGATCTGGGATCTCCACGGTATGATACACTGGGGCAGGTATCGATAGTGAGGCCGCAAAGACTGTTAAAATTTGCATCAAGCGCAGGTATTCTAAAGAATGACTGGTTTCGCAAAAGACCAACTGGTGTATGTATGGCTTTTTGGTTTACCAAAACGTAAAAATATGTATTTTTACAAAATATAGTATTTGCTTTAATAATCAGTGATTCATTTTGAACCACTTTCGATTTCTTTAATTCCGTAGCTGATAGCCAGAAGACCTGCGAAAAAAAGTGTCAGGCGGTCCTTAAAATTATCTTAAAAAGTTTATTATTACAATAGATGTGTGTTTTGTGAATAAATTATATTTCAAAGTGGCTTAAGAAATTGTTATAAACAATCGTATGTCATCGATCATTACCTTACAAATTGTCATATCTTTCGTTTCGTAAAGAATTTTTCCACCGACTAGGAAAACAAAGTTGCGAGAAAAATGCATTTCCAAAACTTTTAAAAGCCAATTACATCTTATAGCCCTGACAGACGAGCAAAATTAATACGCATTAAGCAACGATAATGCGCATTACAATTTTATGGTGACAGACGGCAGACTTGTGCATTTAGACAGCTGATTGTGAAATTTGTTTATTTATTTAAAAAAAAAAGTGAAATAAAAATTAATAAGAGAAATTATTAATAAAAATTTTTCAATATAAATTTTACGRAAAAATACGTTTATTATTAACCACATTCAAAGATAATAGAGTGAAATTAAAAGCAATAATTGATTGTAATGCGAAAAAAGTGTGCGAAAAAGTTAAGAATATTGGAAAAAATGGATAACAAACAGTGCGTTGTTTATTTTTTGCCATTTTTGAGCAGTGTTGCTTACACAAATTTGGTAAATTCAGCCAAATGCACGAAATTCTTGTGTATTACAAATTTGCATTAACATGGGTCAAATGCGCAAGTAAATGTAAATTATGCCCGCTAATGAAAATTAGCGCTGTCGTCTGTCAGGGCWATTATTTCCGAAACTATTTACCGAATCAATTTCAAATTTTCGCAGAATATTTTCAAATATGTTGCACTACATGTATACATTCGATATGAAAAGACTAATAATTTGAAATGCACACTTAGATTTAAACTCTTAAATAAAAATGTGTTAAAAGTTGTATTTTTGTATTGTATTTTTAATAATATTTTCACATTATCATTCCTATAGGCCATCAATTTGTATATGTATGTTGTATGCACGCCTAGAACGACAGCCACTTTATTGAGGCCAAACAAGGGAATAGAAAATGCAGCATCAGCATTGGCCGAACAGAGAGTAAAGAGGGCGACAGGATAAGAACTCGTTTCTACTCCTATTTATGCGTGCACAAGCAATTTGTTTTGCTACCGAGCACAAGTTGCAACAAATATGAAAAAAAGCAGAAGACAACAACAAAAGCAATTATGTATACAGCTGATTACTACAGCAAACAAGAAGGCAGTGRACTTTTTTGCAACACTGTCTTGCTGATTTTTGTTGTTAGCTTTTTGATTGTGTATGTAGATATGTACATACTGTAYAAACATATGTACACATTTTCTCAATATGTATTTTATGCCAATACACGTAACAATTCAATGTGTTATCTGATTTCCTATATGCTTAACTGGGTTATCGATGMAATTTGTGGCATATTTAAAGAAATAGTGCAACAGCAGCAACTAACTTCAAAAAAATATAGGTGTGTATAAATTCTGTTGTTAAACACCTTCACAGGATTATTGGAAAGCGGTGGGGCTTGAAAAGACAGAATTCATTAGCAGCGGCGGAGTAACAAGCGTATTTAACTGCTGCGTATAGTTTTTGTTGTTATTACACTCCCTATCCTATGTACATATAATATAATATGTGTACATCGTTTCAACGCGAGAAGGGATTGGTACACAAATTTTTGTTTTTGTTTCAATGAGCAATAACTAGTCGTTGCTATTGTTGCTGCGTCTAAAAATTAGTGCGTAATATTATATATGGAGTAGTGTGCAGTAGCTGCGAAAGACAGCGCTGTCAGCGACCTGTCACCAACCAAAAATTAATTTAAGTCCCAGAGAAATGGCATTTACTTCAGCCCTAATTCATATGTATGTAGCTGTTGCACGCCTAATTACCCCTTCGACTTGTAGTACGCCGCGCTGTTGCCTTTTTTGTCTCCTCCTTCATACTAGTTAATCGTGCCATTGATATTTCGTTCCAATAGTTATTACGCAGATTGTAACCGCGAGTGTTGTGAATTTAAGTTAAGCCTTTCAAAGTTGCGAAATTGTTGATAAATTGTTTAAAATAATTAGTTTGAAATTTATTTATCAGTGTTATAATAGTTGTTCTAGTGAAATAATTGTGAAATTAAACGAAATGTGTAATTTATGTGGTTAAAGGTGTGTTTTGAAAAAATTGCACTGAAAGTTGTGAGGGGAAGGACAAAAAGTAGCGAGTTGAAAGAAATTACTACCAATTTGTAGGGAGTTTAGCACCTGCTGAATAAATCGTGAATTTACTATGATTTTTTGACTAAAATTATTAACCATAATTTATTGTACAAATGACATATGTATGTATGTATTACTTTTTTCAATCCAATTAGTAATCTTAAATATAAATTCGAGAGACTTTTTGTAATTCACAAAGGTTAAATGGMAAGGTCAAATGTTGTTTTTGCTGCACTTAAATGGTGAGGTATCCATACATGGTATATGTACATACATACAGACATATGTATATGTATGTATGTGTTTGTATATGTAATATATATGTACATAGTTGCAGCTGACTTGTGGTTTTTGAGATTAGAATATAGGATAGTAAAAGCTTTGCATAGGAAAAGTGACTTTAATTAAATAAAAATTTCTGATGGGTTTTTATACATTAAAGTTTGTGGCAATACTGCATCCTCGACAGCAACCAAGACATAGTGCAAGAAAATGTGAGGTGAGTACTTATGTATATAGAATCGATATATAATTTAGAATTTACTTGTAATTATAATGAAATTATGAACACAAATGTTACTTGTAATTACTTGCACCTTATTATACTCTCTTATATTGATAAAAGAAATGTATCAGAAGGGCAATAAGAGGAGAGCGATAAAATAGTTTTTATTAGGGATCTGATAGTTGCTGCAATTGCTGAAATGTGGAAAAATGTCAGAGCGATATTTCAAAAACTGTAGACTAGTTCGCGTATATACATAGGTACAGACGGACGTGGCTAAATTAACTCAGCTCGGCACGCTAATCACTTATTTATGTATGGATATGTATATTAAAGATTTTCAGAAGTTTGCTTCTGCGTGTTCCAAACTTAGTGGCAAACCCTGTTCAAGGTATAAAATGCTAAGTAGAACCAAACCCATTGGATAAGAAAGCCAAAAAATAATAATTTACAGGCGACCTGAGGTCAGGAATAAGTTGAATTTTGAAGGGTTAAAAGGTTTTATAACGATTTTCAGTTAGCAGGTAGCAAGAAGGTATATAAATTTTGTATTCATACCTCCTTCATATAATCTTAAAATTTATGCGAAAAATTTAAATGAAAATTGAATAGGCGGTTTTKGTTTTTATACTCTTGCAACATGTTGCTACGGAGTAGAACATTAGAAAACTTATGGCAGCCTATGATATTGGATACTCTTGTTTAATGCCGAAATGATTTTCGTTATTTTAACAAACCATCTAACGAATATRTCGGTTGTTGTTGTTGTAGTGGCATTTGAAACATTTTTATGATAGTACTTTCCTACGATAATACTTTGCCGGAGAAAAATTAGACTCAACTGTCGTGGGTAAGTGGACTCGGTCAAACCCTCATACTTCTAATATAACGAATTGCGAGCCTTAGCCCTTCTTTACTTGTTTATTTTAATGTTAATAATATTTAATTARTTAACTTTATGTTAATTAGGTACTTATTTATGGAATGAAGTATATATATGTACATATGTACCATGAAATTGAAGAAATAAATATATATTATTTTTTATTGAAAAATATATGGAATAAGAAATATATGGAAGAAGAATCACCCGAAATGCAGAACAACGTATCATTAAAAAAAAATCGAAAATCGCTTTCAAATATAATAACAAATATATAAATTTTGAAACGATGATGACATCAATTTTAGAGGCAAGTAATACATGGAGAATAATTTACGGTACCRTACTATAAATAACTGCTTACATATTTGGTAAAATCCCATTTTACTTACTTCGGCCTTCCCGTTAAATCTCTAGCATCAACTAACCAACAAAAAATTAAATACCTACACACACATACMWACATACATACTTATATATTTAAGTATTTATATATACATATCTACATTTACCTTTAAAAACTGAAATAAAATGCTCTTAACGGACAAAACGAAAAACTATAAAATTTAAACAATAAAATGGGTTGACGAACACAAGCTGTGGCAGCAAATAAATGAAAAAGAATGAGTTGAAGCAATTGTGAAAAAGAAAGTAGTAAATAAAGTCAGAGGAAAACCAGTTGAACACGATTTTATTAGGTTTGCATGCCGTGTGTTGATTTTAGAAAAATAATATGTAATGAACCAGAAAAACATTTTTTCTTATAGTACATAAGTGGAGTAACGGCTTTTAGCGTAGATAAATACAAATGAAAAACTGTATACAATCATGTGAATACACATACATATGTATGTATATATAGAAGAAGGCAGCAAAACCTGTTTGAAGACGATATTCCAGGTTCAAGAAGCGGAAAATTTGTGGGGTATAATTGTAAAACATTTCTGTGTAATTTTTCATTGCATGTATTGACAAATGGGCGACATGCGTCCAGATCAGAGGATACAGTGAAATACTTAGTCGTCATTCCAGCCTACAAGTCAAAAAAGGCAGCGATTGCCTTATAATGCTGTAGAGGAGTTATTGGTAAAAGGTGGGGTCTCTCACCGAAAGTGGTGTGGAGTCTTACATGKTGATGGGCTCTAGGAAAGACCACACTTGCAAATAAATTTGAAGGCATTCGCTCATTGGCGAGGAAGTT
>NW_017537244.1:66291-67497 GCF_001853355.1 Bactrocera latifrons | reverse complement strand
AAAATAATTGTCAGTCAACACGACAAGTTGCATTTGCCGCTGCTGTCAAGTCACGCAAACTGTCACTCATAAATCTTTAGCCAACTTAACACTATATATACTGAATATAATATATGTATGTAACACATCTAGATGTGTATAAGAGACAGTCAACATTGGTAGCGCTGCCAGAGTAGTTAAAAATTGTGTATATTGTTCAAGGCAGTGATTTTTTCATATCTGTGATTTTGGTTCGATAGGTTAAGAACCAAAGTTGGAGTCTTTTTATTTTTATAAACGGAGGAAGAGTCGAACATGTAGTATGTTTTGGATRAGCAATGTACTCGAGAACAGATTTTAAGCTGTTAGCCTTTTGCTTTTTCCTCAAAAATTCAACTCAAAGTAGAAAGAAGATAACAAAGGTCGGCAGGGAATAAAAGCTGGCCAAAAGATGCCAAAAGCTGATTCTCTAAAAGAAAGCTAAGGAATATCATGAAACATTTTACATGTACATGTGTATACAATCGTTGTATATGCATACATAGATGTATTATATACCATGTATGTACAATGTGCTGAGGCAAATACATATGTAGTACTACAATCATATTTGTATCCTATGTACAATAAGTTAAGAGTCAAACAAACGAACGAAATAATCAAAAAGTTTCCAAATTATCTACAAAATACASCAGCATCGCAGCCATATTGAACCCAACAAGCAGGTAAATAAAACTTTAGCCAAAAAGAAAACGGTAAAACCAAATAGAAACTGGTTAAAGCTTCAAAAGGCTGAATTTCGATACAATACCGTTCGGTTGCCTACAAAGTCAAAGCGTTGAATTAATTTTGTAGTACTGGTTTGCTGAATAAATAAGTATGTGTGTATGTATGTACATAGGCATATATGTATGTATGTACATATATATATATTATACACATCTAGATGTGTATAAGAGACAGGTATAAGTATGTGTGTATGTATGTACCTGTCTCTTATACACATCTAGATGTGTATAAGAGACAGTATGTACATAGTTGCAGCTGACTTGTGGTTTTTGAGATTAGAATATAGGATAGTAAAAGCTTTGCATAGGAAAAGCGACTTTAATTAAATAAAAA
Organism: Bactrocera latifrons; assembly: GCF_001853355.1. Classification (NCBI taxonomy): domain Eukaryota; kingdom Metazoa; phylum Arthropoda; class Insecta; order Diptera; family Tephritidae; genus Bactrocera; species Bactrocera latifrons. Next base: position 66,396 of record NW_017537244.1, on the reverse strand, counting down.
TTTCTGATGCGTTTTTATACATTAAAGTTTGTGGCAATACTGCATCCTCGACAGCAACCAAGACATAGTGCAAGAAAATGTGAGGTGAGTACTTATGTATATAGA
>NW_017537244.1:63606-65346 GCF_001853355.1 Bactrocera latifrons | reverse complement strand
ACGCGCATCAAAAGCTATTCCGAAAATTGAGTTCAACGAACTGTTTCGAGAATTTTAGACAACGTTGGCACAAGTGTATTGGGGCTAAGAGGGATTATCAAAGATTATTGAGGTGGTCGACATAGATTTCGAAGAATCAAATAAGATTTTTAAAATTATGAACAGATTCTGACTTTTTTGCTCATAGTAGTTTGTAAAAAAATATATATAAATTAATTATTCTTTGCTCCACAAACCACTTTCCAATCTAACCGAACGCTGCAGTTATTTTTATCGATTTGTCAARCAATTCTACACTTTCAATTAATTAGTTGTGTGAGTAAAAGTAGAAATGAGCAGTTTTGCACTCTTCTTTTCCAAACTAATCGACCTGTTTCTACATAATAAAAGTACAAAAAAAGTATATGCTTAGATAGCGATCAGTCAGTTCTACAGACACGTAGTATTAATAGAAAATTACTAAAAATAATTGTCAGTCAACACGACAAGTTGCATTTGCCGCTGCTGTCAAGTCACGCAAACTGTCACTCATAAATCTTTAGCCAACTTAACACTATGTATACTGAATATAATATATGTATGTACATATGCATACGTATGTATGTTCATATATGTATGTACATATGCATACGTACATATGTATGTTCATATATGTATGTACTTATAGCGATGATCACACAAATAAGCTATAGAAATTTACACTGTGAAGCGCTAAGAACGCATCTGTGCTAGAAAGGAGGGGTTCAAGTGGAATGYGAAGGCGGAAATTTCTGACTCTCATTGGTCACTTTGTGATGCCAGTTAGTTATGATGGTAGGGTTGATCATATGCACATGTGTTTGTGTGTGTGTACTGGAGGTGGTGCGATCGCGTGATTGAACTGTTGAATGTTTGGACGACTCGTGGATTTCAGCTAGTCAAGCTGCACGATTGTTAGTCAGGCCAACAGTTGAGTGATTACTTTCAGTTGTAGAGGATGAGTAGTGGACTCTCATGCCTATTATATGCCCTGTAGGAAAGCTTCGTTTTATGTTACATTAGGTAGAGAGTTTTTTAATTTAATATTAAAATACAAAAAAAAAAGACCCCCAACTGATCAACTGAATTTTTGATATTCTGACGTGAGAATGAAAATTTCCATATCCATATAATAACACTTTTACAAAGGTTATATCTAACTTCGTTTTCTTATGAAAATTCCAATTTGGTTCTCGCTGGGTACATTGTGTAAAGAAGAATAACTTTGTATTTATTTTTTTCATTTGTGCTGAACATCAGCACGTCGTTGACAGGCTGTCATATGGCACGTTATTCGTTTAAAAACTTTCCATTTGGTTGTATTGGCCACTATTAAAAGTTTGCATACAGCTCGTAGCATAAAATATGACATTAATAATGGCCCTGTCAGGGACTGAACATTAATAATAGTAATATCCGTWGACTCTGTCACTGCAGAAATACTATGTGGAAACTAAATGTATTTAGATACTAGGTATTAGAAAAAAGCGATGAAAGTTAATAGTAAATAATAATAGTAATAATAAATTATTTCTATGAACAATAACTCATRCCAAATTTCGTGAACATACCTTGTCAAATGCAGAAGTTTTCCATACAACAACTTTTTTCCGATCGTTCAGTTTGTATGGCAGCTATATGTGATAGTGGTCCGATATCGGCAGTTCCGACAAATGTGCAGCTTCTTGAAGAGAAATAATGAGGGACTAGTTTGTATATATA
>NW_017537244.1:61357-62366 GCF_001853355.1 Bactrocera latifrons | reverse complement strand
TAATCATTTTTGCTTTTCATTTATTCGCTTTTGGTTTCTGCTACTGCAGTTTTGCTCATATGCATTTGTGTGCCGCTGATAATTAAATATATTCAGCGTGCAAGTAGCTATTATAGAATTGCAAAAACAMAAACAACAAAATACAAAAAACGTCAATAAATAAAAACAACGCATAGAAAATTGCAGTTTTGATGCGAATGTGTGAGAAATACACAATACTGTAAATGCTGCATAGCAACAATAACAAAAGCAAGACATCAAACGAACATGCAAAATGTGGAAAACCTTGTATTTGAACGCGACACATGACTAACAATAATTTTAGCTAGTCAAATATATGGCATATACGGGTACATATGTACAGTATTTTGTATGTACATAGATAAATGTATTAATTAGTGGTTCTAGGCATTAAACAATTTTGCATGAATTCGGTGGTAATATCGCATCGCATATCGCAAGACCCAACGGATTGATTTCTACAAAATTTGGTATGTGGCATTCCTCTGTTGCCGTATGAAAATGGGTAAAATCGGACTTTAGCCACGCCTACTTTCCATACAATACAACTATTTATACATCCGATTCTTTCCTTTCTAGTGTATAAACAAGAAGCAATCACTATAGCGAGTTAAAACTTTGTTAGAATAATACCACCTTATGGCTGAAAATTGTCCAAATCTAACGAAAACTGTTCAAGCCCTTGTTTATCGAATATATCGACCCCAGTACTTATCTTGAATTTTTTAAGTGAAAATATTGGTTCATGAGTCAAATTCACCAAGAAATTTTTAGTATGAGGCATGTTAATAGTATGTAATATTGGCAAAAACAGATAAAATCGGGTCGGTTCTAAATTCGACATTTAATATAAAGTTTTGCCAGCACCTGTGGGAATTTCCCGGTCTTTGATCTCTGCAAGTTGCAAGAGTATTTAATGCTCGCTTATACCTGAACTTGGCTCTTCCTGATATGTTTTGTTTATAATTTTCGACAAATTTATAAAATA
>NW_017537244.1:56920-58196 GCF_001853355.1 Bactrocera latifrons | reverse complement strand
TTTTGGTAAGATTTCAATCTGGCCATCGCTCGTTTCGAATTGATAAACGTCAAAACCTACTGAACTCGATTAGCTGTCAAAGTTCAGTAGGTTTTGACGTTTAGTAATTGCCGTCTCACTACCAGTGAGGCCTACTGAGCGTACTATTCGCGACACCATCAACCATCTTGAGACCCAGCATTCATTATCGAATAAAATTCGACCGAATAGATCACACAAATTTTGTTCAGCGATGCGGCCAAATTCTGGCTCAATGCGTATGTATGTATGTAAACAAACAAAATTGCCGCATTTGAGACGAAGAGAAACGTAAAGAAATACAAGAGCCGCGATCGTGTTGTCGGCATTATTTGGTTTTAACAAGTCCCACACATCGCAACAATCAATGGATTTATTTATTGAGAGAATACTTCGGTGAGCAGATAATTTCACGTTTTGGGCCGTCGATTAGCCACCAAGACCGTGTGAAATCACACCGGCAGATTTTTTTTTTGTGGGGATATGTAAAGTTTAAAGTCTATGCTTTGATTTAGGCCTGGGGGCAAAACAACAAAGTAGGGAACCTCGGAATGAATCATTTATATSCAAATAAAAACTTTAGCAAAGCTCCATGCCCTTGTAACCCTTTAAGTCTTTATTTCATCTTGACTATATATAAACTTTAAATTTATGGTGCAGCAATTTCGTATCTTCAGGGACCACTCGAATTTAGTTCATACATCAATATCAGATTTCATAAGCTATGCACAAATATACGAGTGACTTTAAGTGCCTGCTTATAGATAACGCAATTCGTTGTCTAAATTAATTTAATAAATGCTTATCATAAATCGGTTATCTGAGATACGTGACACATATGTACACACATATGTACTTATGGCGAAATTCGAAAGCTTATGCAATATATAAATATGTTTTTATTAAAATAAAAAAATATTTGTTTTTAGAGCGCTACTCTCAAATAAGACCCTAGAATAGATAGTTGAAATTTTTGAATATTTAATCATACTCAACGTGCATTAGATTTATTAGAGCAGGTCGATTATATTTACTATTAAATTGCCCATGCGAGAAATGTTGTACGGATCATTCTGAACAATTTTGCCTGAGGGACTATGAATCTGAAACCTGTTTTGAGGCATTGATTTTGAAAAAATTTAATACATAGATATATTCTTATATTCGATTGATCATTTGGCGGAATCGGCTAGATCTATTTGGAGCATTTTCTTMATGAAAAATAAGGCTGAAAAACAGTATATTGGTTCCATCGAAA
>NW_017537244.1:54159-55055 GCF_001853355.1 Bactrocera latifrons | reverse complement strand
GTTGTTTGACGATGAATATCTCGCAAACCCTTAACTTAACCGAAAATGATAAGCTACCAGTTTGTAGTGGTTTTTCTTTMATTGAGTTATAAGATTTCCACTGAATTTGATTTCTAAGAAAAAACTCAAGTTTCAAATAATCAAAATTTTTCAAGCTGGTAATAAGAAAAAAATGGAAAGGCGCAGAGTCATCCTGTTACAATTTAGCGCTTACTTGGAGAGATTTTCGTAGAGGTGTCTAAGAATCTAGTTTTYGATGTACGAAGCGAAGCAAAATATTCATTTTTCTTTTTACCCACCCTAATACAAAATGTATAAATAGAAAAAATAATTCCCAAAGTGGTAACCAAGACTTACACCTTTCAACCTATTTTTGAGTGTACGAAGCGATCAATATATGTTTAATTTGGATCCACCCTAATGCAAAATATATAAATATTCCACAAAGTGGTTACTAAGTTTTACACCTTTTAATCTATCCTTCAGTGAACGAAGCTTTTATTTGTTTCTTTTTGACCCACCCTAATACAAAATGCATAAATGGAAAAAGTAATTCCCCAGAGTGGTTACCAAGATTTACAAAATTAAGCTTCCAATCATGCGTTGCCACACCCATAACGTAATAAACAGTTTTAGTTAGAAAATTTAATTGTTTTGAGCGAATTTGAGTTTACCGAGGTTACAGATGCGTTGAAAAAATTGCAGATGCAGCCAGAACATTATATTCTATTATATAACTGTTTGAGGTATAAGTATAAAAATGTAGAGCGTGGGCATGTTTTTGAGCGCTAACGTCTATGTTTTTTGAACTTTTTCTTTGATTCTTTTTTTCTGTGTCGAAAACAATTGGAAAAGCTTTAATAATTTTTTGAATTATAAATTTTTTTAAATTATTT
>NW_017537244.1:46073-53924 GCF_001853355.1 Bactrocera latifrons | reverse complement strand
AAAAATGGTTTTTAAAATTTTTCATATAATTCTTTGTTTTCTCTAAAGAATGTTAAGGACTCGTAATATTCTTAAACGAATTTGATTAAAAAAATATTAAATAAAATTTCATAATAAAGATTGTTTTAATTTTTTTWCATAATTCATTGTTTGCTCTAAAGRATACTAARGTCTCGTAATRTAGTAAAACAAATTAGATTTTTACGCTGAATTGGGGACTTTTTGTGGYTTTTCTGTTAAATAAATATTATTATATATCTATATTTACAACTCATATTATATAACTATGTAATGTTATATATACATATATAGGTCGTTTCGAATGTGTGGAGACCACAAAATGCGTTATTTTAAAATTATTTTTATTTCTTGCATGATATATTTATTTTATCTGAAAATTTAACCAAGTTTTATGTTTTACTTATTTAACAAAAATAAARTTTTTAGATTTCTATATATTTTCAACTTACCACATTATGTTTATGGCCAAGTTTATACTGCTTTTTTCGGCAAATCGTTAGTATAACGGTACATAATAATTTTCCGCAGCGTTTTCATGACTTCCTTATTGCATTTCTCGACTTTTCTCTACACTTAATGATGAATATGTGTGTGCATACGGCGACAAATTAATGCTTTTCGCTGCGTCAAATACTCTTATTCATTTATATATAGTATATACACATACATACTACATGGCATGTGCATGTGTGTAGAATTCATTTGATTAATTTTCAATTTAACTACAGAAATTCATAAATTGTTTTTCCACAACATTACTTGGCAAGCACTTGAAAACTACTCGACTTAGACAATTAAAAACTATGCATAAGTATATAAGGGTATGTGTGTGTGTGCTGTACACTCTGATATGTGTGTGTGTGAGCACAAACACACACACGCACGCATTGTTCAATTTAGTACTTATCATTTTTTATTATTACAAAAGTATCTCGTTTTATAAGTGATTTAATTCATTACACAGAACGCGCTCACACACACACGCGCACATAGAGTGGCAATCGCACTCACACAACCGCRTAGGCAAACAATGCGGCGTTGTTGAGTTGAAAAGTGGATTTATGATATTTGAAATGCCATTTAAATTGTTAGTTAGTTATTTGTACGGCGGCTGGCCGTTGCTGATTGCTTGAGCGCTGATGACAGCTGGCTCGATGCCGATGCGCCGAGTCCGCAACACAAAATGTACGCGTCTGTYGTCAGTGAATTTACTTCTGCTAATGTGTGCTACCYATTGACTGCAAAAATGTTGCCATACAACGACGACTATGACGACGACGACGACAACCAGCAGCGGCGACAGCTTTTCTCGCTTGCTGTCCCAAAACGGTTTGCATGTGAGCGTTGTGGGCGCGCGGTAGGTAGGTGGGTAGGTGCACATTTGGTACGGTCGTGGTTGGAGCTGGGTCGCGGCAGCTCGTGCAACAACAAGCGACCAACAACCAGCAACCTAGTCAAGCACTCAAGCAGCAAAGTAGCAAACCGAAGCAACAAYAACAACGGCGAACATAGCAAAAAACCAAATTGGGGAAGCAGCTGCGTCAACAGTGGAGCAGTAGCGCTTAACCCCCAACTTGAATGGCACGGCAGCGGTTCGGTGGCGTCGGGTGCAAGCGGCGCGCCGTTTGCAAGTGGTGCAGCGCAGCGTGTTATGGTGTGAAGTGAAGTGTGGCGATATCGCATGCATGCATATGTGTGTGTGTGTGCGTGTGTGTGGCTGCGCTCGGCCTCGAAGTGGGGCTTTGGGTCGGTGTGTCGGTAGGCCGTTGGGTCGTTGGGTCGCTGGTTCGCTTGTTCTTTCGTCGGCTCGGCGCTGCTGTTTGTGGCGCTGTGGGTCGCTTTGTGGCTTCGTGTTTGGGCATTCGTTGTGCGCATGCTAGGAAAGCGGCATGAGTAATCAGCGACTAGCTGCGGCTCTGTAGCGCTGCTACCTTGTACATGCACACATTTTCATAMAATTTTCTAAATAAATATATTTGTGCCAAAGTTTGCACATTTCAACAGACAAAGTGTGCGCTGCTTACTTTGCAGACGGATCGATTCTTTAGCAGCGGCGCTCAATTCCTGCACATGCTCTGCATTTGGATTTCGGTGCTTGTGCAGTTTTTCGTCAYTTCATTTCTGGGTACCTACAAAATGTTTTGGCATTTTGGTTGCTCGCCTTTTCGCCSCAAAAACTTTGAAAAAATCATGCAACAACAACTAGAACAAGTGCGGAAAAATCACAGCTTTTCGTGGGGTGTGTACTTCGTGTGCTGATTTTTCGCTTTACTCCTGTTTTTGTTYAGTTTTTTTTCGTGCTTTGTCAGCAGCCTCATTCACTTAATCTGTTCCAGGGGCGTGGGGGCATGTGTTGAATAATGCAATTAATTGCACTCATTGTTATGAAATTTGTCCCCAAGGAAAGCAAACAAAAAAGTAGCGTTGGCAACAAAACTTAGCAAGTGAGCAAGTGATGACATTCTGAYATTTTTTTCACGCTTTGCTTTGGTTTCGGTAGTCGCTAACTTAGTGAGATGATTAAGCGCAGCTTTTTTCATTGTTTGGGGAGTGGGTGATTCCTTTTGATGGAAATGTATCTAGCATTTGTGATGCAGTTGATAATTCTAATTAAAAAGAAAAAGGGAGCGATAACTCTGTTTGCAACGAAGCTAGCATACGCTTCGCAAATAAACAAGTTTCCATACAAGAACATGATTTTGATCGTTCGGTTTGTATGACAGCTATTGTATGCCAAAGCGTTCCAATATCGGCTGTTCCGAAAAATGAACAGCTTCTTYGGGTGAAAAGCAAGTGCATACATTTCCACATCGATATCTCAAAAACTGCGGGTCCATCGCCTATATACTGATGTTTTTATATTCTTGCAACATACATATTGCCACATAGTACAATAGTTTTGTTCATCTAAAGGTTTTATGTACATATCAACTAAAATTTATCGTGTTAGATATAGAGTTATACATATACAAGCGATTAGGATAAGAAGACGTGTTGAAATCTGGGTGACTATATGTCTGTCCGTCCGTCCGTTGAAACTTGGTATGCGCCTTCAGTGGCGAAAAAGTAAGTGGAGTTCGTAGATAGGCGAAATSAGACCACTGTCACGTTCATAAAACGCATTTAACTGTAGACGTATAAAAAACCATTACCGTAGACACCGCTTACGTGGTTATAGTTGAGTTAATTCAAAAGTGTTCAAGCCTTAGATTCGGTATATTTGGACCTAGCAGCTATAGTTGACTTTTGGTCGAAAATATCGATCAATCTGCGAGATACACAAGGTGCGTTCCAAAGTAAATAGGACTTAAAAAAAATCGAATAAATGGTTTTTTCGGCAAAATCAATTTATTTCATAAAAAATAGTATTCTTCTGCTTCAATACAGCTTCTTCCGCTCCAAAGCATGTCGAACGCGCTCGTAGAATTTTCCTAGCTTTTTTATTACATATCATCTATAAAAATTCTTTCTTAAAAATATGAATATCTTAAGAAGTTTTAATGATAGCGATTTTGACATTTTTTTATAGCAAATAAAATTTCATACAAATTTGTCATAAAAATTTTTTCTATAGCTCTTGTAATTTACTAGATATGTACAAAAAAATGCGAATTTCGTGGAAAAATCAGGTTTAGAGCTCCCTACTATCTCGCCTCGGTGTGAGTTTCGACTCTGTTGCAATGGGCACTTTTGTAGAGTGCTCAATTCTGAGGAATATATGATGCCGTAAAATGCCTCTGAGTTATAGAAATTTAAAGATAAAAACTCACGATTGTTGTGTACTTTTTATGGAAAATTTTGACATGCCTTGGTCCAGTGCTTAATGTTAATATTAAGGGCACAAATTTTCAGGGAATTTTTTAGGGTATTTCCAGGGAAATTTCATGATGGGGCTGAAAAAAATGAATAGTTCAAAAAAAAAAAAACACCCTAATCTACACAGAAGGAGAATATTTTGAAAGTTCTTAAAGAATTGTATGACCGGTTCAATAATTTTTTTTTAATCGACTCAGACCTATTACTTTCCGGAAAAAACCTTTATCTGATATAACGATTTTTGAAATTCGGAGTGACTTTACTTCATACGATTTATTATTTAATATGTGGCATGTTAATAGTACCAATACCACATGTTAAAACCGGATCGATGCTATCCCAACTCTTATATACTAAATTTAATGATTTTCGATTTTCTGACAAATCTTATGTCGAATCTGCCGGTCAGTGCATAAGTTATTTATAGTATATGTGTGTATATATAAAATTGTTTGGATTTCGATTCTTTGGCTGACGTTTTACATCTTAAATATTTTCCTGACTTTAATTCCTGCAAGTTCCAAGAGTATAAAGTGTTCGGTTGCACCCGAACTTGACCCTTCCTTACTTGTATATAAGAGTTTTAGACATCCAGGTGAAATAGTGGAAATAGAARTAAAGCGTCTTAGCAAATTTGTGAAAAGTTCATCCAGTTGTTTTAGTTTTTTCTGGCTTTACAGAGGAGTGTACATAGTACCCGTCATCTTGAGGGGTTAGCTTTAAAGACAGATTTGCAATCAAATTTAGACACGATTGATATATGAATGCATAAGAATAAGCCCCAGCTGTAAGACCTTAGTGAATAAATTTGCGACAAACATATATATTTTTTTTAAATTTTTCTTCCACAGGTTATCCTCATGCTCTAACATACTTTGTTGACCACTATGACTTTACTTACTAAAGTTTTTGTTCAATTAGGTAGGTTAAAGAAAGCATTTACCTATAGCAGACAGATTTATTATCCAATTAACCAWCTTGATATATTGCTTCGGAAGCCCCCTAGCTTATATGCTACTTCATACACTTCAAATCAATCGAGTAACATTTATATAGGAATATCCTTAAGACTGATCGTTTCTACTTATGTCATAGCTGCCTGTTTAGAGCTTTTTACGGCTCATATTGTTACAACTATCATTTMAGAACATTTATCTATCAATTATGAGTATCTTTATTCATGGTACTTTCATTTGTCGGTTATTTCGTTCGCCTTTCCATGGTCTTACGGATTACATGTGGAGTTTTCCAAGGTTTGGTCGATTATAAATTTATAAAGCTTAGTTTCCGGAATATCTATGTGTATTTCCACTTAATTTTTGAATACTTATGTTGGAAAACTGAAGCAATAAGTTTATTGAAATCTGTTATGAAAGTCTTCTGTTTTGACCAATTCGGCATATTCCTATCCCATCTTCCAAGGAGTCAATCCTCTCGGGTTTATATGCGTAGACAACTGACTTTACTTAGACACACAAAAAAAGTCCAGCGGTCCACAACGCGAGATAATGCACTCACCAAAAGTCTCCTTCATTATATCGCATGTGGCGCCGTTGGAACCAATGGTTGTCTACACCAACATCCTCCAAATCAGGCACGAAAAAGTCATAAATCGTGACTAATGGATGATTTCGAATGCGTAATTCAACCAAAAGTGGTGCTTCATGCTGAACAAAATTTTCTTCAGAGAACCAGGATCGGTTTGAGCCCATTCACCGAAYATGCGATGCTCTYTATGGTTCTTCGGTTTMAATTTTTCCACGAGTTAGAAATGCCTCTAACGAGGTTAAATAAGTAAAGAAGAATCAGTGGAAGTGGAAATGCTTTCTGTAAAACATGACGCTGTGCTATTCGAATGAACAATTAACAATATTTATCTGCTAACGTGATATTTAATTATCTTTAAACTGGCTATTGAAGTTTTTAAGGGAATTTTTCCGTCAGCGAATACAGTGATGAGGTTTACGAAGATAATGAGTTTTTAGCTCAGTAACTACAATGATACGTCCATTGGCTGATAAGACGCGACGTTCTACTTTTCAAGGCGTTTATGCTATAACTCAGCTGTCACCGGAATGGTTGAGACGTTTCGACATACGAATGTATGATATATCTAGAATATTTCCAAAATTTGAAGGCAATCGATATGAAAGTGTGGGAGATATGGGTAGCGGCACGTCAGGTTTTTTTCGAAACATCTTTTTCAAAGTCGGTGGTCACGATTTCTTAGGAACTAGATATAATGACATTGTGATTAACCGAAGGCTTTTTTCGATCATAAATAATTTTTACAAATCAATTTGTGATCAAAATTATCCACACCTTCACCGGTTCTCTCTCAGTGTTTCGCGTACTTGGAGTCAAATCACCACCCATTGGAGAAGAAGAGCTCAAGTTGCCGACATATCCAATATATGTCCTGCGTGTAATAAGTCTACGCATGACACTGATGACCTCTACTCATCTGACACCCTCTCTATTTGGTCCGACTGCATCGAAACAGTACGCTTGAAGGATTCTCGGTCGTCTTCAAAACTCACGAAATTTCTTAAACAACGAACCAATCCTGCTTATGCCTATAAATTTTTTAGAAAAAAAAATGTTTAATGAATTTGCTTGTTTAGACTTGACATACATATATTACATATATTTAAGTATGTATCTTAGTAAACACAGCATCTCGTTTTTATTGCATTGACTGTAATATGGAAAATATTCCTAATATTTTCTGTGTTTATTTTGTTGCTACCTATTAATACGTACATATGTACRTAAATATGCAGGTTTCATGTATGGTATGCAAAAAAAATCCCTTGCATTGTGTGCTCAGTATTCATCTCATTTTCTGTGATTACTTTGCGCATTCATTCGTTAGTATACGAAATGYGACTAGTTCGACAGGTATGTATGTACCTGACAGTGTGGCGTTTAGACATTAGTTGCTAAACAAAAGCACTTGTGTCATACAACTATGAGCAAAAAATAGTCAGACTTTGTTCATAATTTTAAAATTCTTAACTTTTTCTTCGAAGTTTATGTCGTCCTCCTCAAAATAATCCCCCTTTGCCCCAAGACACTTGTGCCAACGTTTTATCCAATCCTCGAAATAGTTGTTAAAGTCAGTTTTCGAAATGTCTTCAATGCGTGTAGCGATTCATTTTTAATGTCGTCAATTGACTCAAAAAGGTTTCCCGGGAGCAGTCGTTTGAGTTTGCTGAATAGTCAGAAGTCACGCGGAGCTAAATTAGGCGAATACGGTGGTTGCGTCACGATATTGGTTGAAAGTTTAGCGAAAAACTCACGACGAATCAACGGAGTATGCGACGGTGCATTATTGTGGGGCAAAAGCCAAGAGTTATTGGCCCATAATTCCGGTGTCTTTTTACGAAAGCTTCGCGCATCGAAGGGAACTGTCAACGTAACCTTGATTTTTGACCAGCTTTGACGTATTCTTTCAGCTTCGGCTCGCCTTTTACAATATTCGGTCGATTAATCGTCTGTTTCCGGGTTACGACCCGGCCTAGATCCAAAACTCATCGTAATAATACGTTTCATGCCATCCAGTTTCACAGACGTTAACGCGACGCTGTTTCTCGGAAAAATTAAGTGATTTGGGAACCAATCTTACTTTCACTCTTCTTAGACCCGAATGATCTTTCAAACTGGCTTTCACTGATCCTTCCGCTTTCCAAAGATGCCAGTAGGATCTGTGACTATTGATCGACGATTTTCAAGCACCAATTCCTTACTTTTATTGACGTGTGGATCATCAGTTGATGTTGATGGCCGACCTGGACGTGGTTCGTCGTTAACACCTTCTCGATCTTTGAATAATTTGTACCAAAAGGAAAGTTATTGCGTTTTAAGTGTCAATATGTTTGTGTTATCGGTGCGAAAATGAGCTTCAAACAAAGAGCCAACATTCAATTTTGTTTTAAAATTGGTACAACTTTTACCGAAAAGTTTCAATTGATGAAACAAGTTTATGATGATGATTGCCTATCCCGTAGCAAA